>NC_135308.1:162388774-162513209 GCF_048772815.1 Callospermophilus lateralis
TAAAGGTTCGTTCCCATGTGTGGGCCAGGGTTCTGGGGACCCTTTTTGGTGGGGGATCTTCTCCTGTCCATCCCTGTCGTTGGTATCTGTTGCTGGCCCTTTAAGACATGGGCCACGCTGCCTTGATCTGACAGGTCAGTGGCCTTGGCTGAAGGGCCATCTTCAGGTGCTAGGCTGTCGGAGAGAAAGAGTGATTGGTTTTCTGGATTGTTACACAATCTTGACATGGACTGGTCTGTCAGGGGCAAAGTATAAGGAGGAGATCCTGTAGGTACAGGCATTTATGAGCTGCAGGAGAAGGGGTCTGAGTGGCCAGGAACTGAGTTGGAGGTACCCAAAGGCACGGCCTCTGGTGGGAGGGACAGCAGGACACCAGAGGAAAGGTTAAAAAGATCCCAATTCTTTAAACCCAGGGCAGCCCTCCCAGCGCTGATTCTCAGCCTGGCCCCGGGCAGCCACAGACCATCTTGGGTGGCCCTGGGCTGGGAAAAAGGACCCCAGGGAAGCTCTGGCTGTAGCCAAAGGGAACCTGCCTCTGCCCTGACTTCCAGCCCCTTTGCCCCTGGAGGGTGGAGGCTGCTGGCCACCAAGGAGCGGGCAGTAGGTTCCAGCACTGTTAGTCTAAGGCCTGGGGCAGGAATAGTCTCCCCCTTTAAGATCTGACAGGACACCCCATTTGGCCAGGGGATACCCATCACTGGGACAAGGCAATTCTGGCCATGACAGTATCCCATCCAACTAAGTGCTAAGGACTGAAGGTGGGTCCCTGTTTTAAAGGCTTTTAAATAATTACTTTGTAACTAGCTAAATAAACAATCCTTTTTTTTTTTTTTTGAGGTTTCAATATTTTATTCAAGTTTTATTTTAAGTGATGTTAATCACAGGACTTGAAGGAAAGATCTGATTCCACACAAAAGTGTCCCCATTAAACTGTTAAAAAAATAAATCGAGGGGCGAGAATAGAAGTCCCACTGAGATTCCTGGAAGCTGTTTCGTCTTCGGTACCTCTGAAAGGGTAACATTTTAAAGCGGAATCCTCTTAACCTGGAGGCCTAAGGATTCCTGCATTCCAGACAACAACATTAAAAGGTGCACTAAATTCTGAAGGTAGCTATCCTTCAAAACAGTTTAAAATTAACGACTGTACAGTACTCAGTTATGCTGGGACCTCCAGAAGAGCTGGCGGTGTCAGGTTGGTTCCTGGGTTGGGTCTGAGTGCATCCTGGAACCCATCAGGCTGCAGTTTTCCCTTCAGTGGGGAGGCAGGCATCAGGTTCCAAAGCCAGTGTCACTGTTTCCTGCTGTCCAGACAGATGGACAGCAGCCTGCAGCTTCTTGTCCACCTTCTGATGGGCTGCCCTCCTCTGTCCCGTCGCTCACGTCAGTGTAAAGCTGGAATTCGTCCGTCTTGTAGTCACTGCAAAGTTGCTCTGGGTCACTCATGACTTTGTGGTCTCCAAATTCATCAGGCAGCCAGCCAGCCCTCAAAACCCAGCACCAGAGCACCGGATTGAAGACCCAGGCATGTCAAAGTCCACGTCCCAGCCCTGGGTGATGGGCTCCCACTTGTACCCCATCTTGATTTTATCTCCCCCCCGCCCCCCAGTGTTAGGTGAGAAGGATGAATCGCATGTCAGCTTCAGTCCATGTGCAAGCTGATCCTCCACGGTGACCTCGCTGCCTGGTGTGTTGTCAGTAGGACTCAGCCTACCTGTACTTGGCTTCCAGGCCGCCTGTCACTTTGGTGGTCTCTGTGGTGGCTGAGCCTGAGCTCATAAATTCCAATCCATTCTCAGATTTTGTTTTCAAATCAAATTTTATCAAGCCAAAGCCACAGCCCTTGGTGAAGACGCTGTGGGCAGATTTGCCAAGATGGGCCTATGCGGGAAGCTCCGCCTTTTCTGCCCCGAGGCGGAGGCCGTGGGGGCTGTGGGACTGTGGGAGCTGTGGCGGCTGCGGCTTAGAGGAACCGAGCAGAGCCAGCACTGGGACCAAGCAAATAACAAGCCTTACTTTAGGTTATAACAATAGAGTTGACACCCTAAATATATGTGACTAGTTCATGTGTGCATCCGAGAACTATATCTGTCTAAGCCTTGTCAAAATGTTATGTGAACGTTTATAAAATGAAAGTTTATGTAAGTTTACCAGCAAGATAACCAAGTGTCCTCTTTGATACTGTATCTGACAGTGAAGGGCCACACTGTCCTTTGAAGACCTGTCCTATATCTGCTTGCTTTGACTAAGTCTATTTCTGATCCTTAACAGTGTTTCCTAAATGAATAGGAGATTTTAGACTATCCCTTGACTTTTCCCTAGTACTGTTAACCCATGCAGACCCCTGATTATTGTTACTATACATTATGGATTCTAAATTGCACTTTTTTAAAAGAGAAATTTTGTAATTGTAGATGGACAGAATACCTTTATTTGATTTGTTTATTTGTAAGTGGTGCTAAGGATCGAACCTAGTGCCTCACCCATGCTAGGCAAGCACTCTGCCACTGAGCTACAGCCCCAGCCCTCTAAACTATAGTTAAAAGTTAAACATAATTAAATGTAAAGCTTAGGGGAAACATTTTACCAAGTTGGTATTCTCCAAACTAATATTATCTGTAATAGTCTCCTTCAGATTTTTATAGAATAATATATTTTTTGGTATTTATTTATGTCATTTAATGTTTTATAGCTGGATAAGGGTAACCTGTTGTCAATAAGTTATATATACAATTTGTGTTACTCTTTATACTGCAATAGGAATTTAAATGCATTTCCGGAATGTAACAAGGAAAGCTTGATTTGTTCAAAGGTTAACAATTGGAAAGAGGAAAATATTCTTCCATCTTTTTCATAAAAGGGAAGTTAAGCTCTCTTGGCCTCTCTGTATGATTATGTAGTGTTGCATTATGTTACCTGATACTCAGAGGCTCAGTAAATAATACATGTACACTTTGTAGAATGATATTTTTAAAAGGAGCAAAGATCAGATTCAGAAATAAAATGCTTTTTAAGATTTATCAAGAGGCCAGCCTCACTGACTTAAGACTCTGCCTCTCAGGCTTCTCCATGTCAGGATGGCGCTGAAGTAGTCTAGACTTCCACTCATCCAAGTTGTGTTCAAAACAGGTTTTTTGTTGTTATTGTTATAAGGATTACTGTGATCTCAAAGTAAACACAAGACATAATACAAAACTTAAATAAAGGTTTGGGTAAATTATAAAAGGTATTTAGATTTGTAAAAGAGTTCTTAAAAAGTAAAACTTGTATGTAATTGAGTTGATACATATATGGGTCTTTGTAGAGGCTAAATAGACATCAAGGATACGTTAATGTTTATTTTATAAACCTTTATAACTATTGCCTATTGGTGTTTTGGAGAAGCATTACTTCTAACAGAATAACCTGAATTAATTTGCAATAAGCCATCACCTATAGGACAGATAGTATATAATGCAGACTTCTTATACTAATACTAACCCCAATTAAATGAAAAGGGGTATCTATAAAATTATAGATACTGAGGTTATAACCTGTTACTCCCTCTTTAAGACTAGTGAAACTGGCTTGATGGATGTTTAAAACCAAAAACCTGAAGACCAAAGTTAAGGAAGTAAAAGGGCCAAGAAAAAAGCAGCCAACATTTTGATCCTTGCTCTCTAAGGTCAGCCAGCATCCAGAGACCAACAAGACCCCTCTCTGAGTCCTGCCAACTCTGGTGAGTCACCCGGTCTGCTAATCAGGGAGATCAAGAGGACCCTAGAGAACAGGAAGCGAACCAGTGCACATTCTGCAAAGGGGGGGGGGTCATTGGAGATGGAAATGTCCCTGATGCTTCCAAGAGAAACCACATATGGTCAGCCAGACCTGGCCTATCCTGGAGAGTGGCACTAGTGGTAGAGGAAAGCTAAAGGAGCCAGAAGGCTTCACACATGTCCCCAAGAGTGATCTCTGAGAAATCTCAGCTGACTCTTAAGAATACACAGGAACAAGGTCAGTTTTGACCAGCTTGGTCTTAAACACCTGGCAGGAGAGTATAGCCTAAAAAAGCACAGTCATATGTGAGCATTAAAAGGAAAACCAATGTTTTTCAATGTAACTTAAGATGTACACTTGGGTCAGCCCTACCAACAGTAAGTAAAGCTGGAGGCTATAAAGGCAGGGTTCTTGCGTGAGAATGCCTACTAATAGTGATCACAAGAGTTGCAAATTTATCCTGAGTTAATTTGAGTCTGATTTCATAGACCTACAAATCTTCCTAACCTCTTATATTGAACTTGATCTGTGTTCATTGCTATGATTAAGAGTTACTGTCTTCATGGTTTTCAGAGGCTGGCTGAAATACTAATTGCTTTTATGCTAATTGTTCACAAAAAAGTAATGTTTTTCTGTGTTTATTGTTGTCTTAGCACGATTCCTGCCCTATGTATACCTTGTATGGTCACCTGCCACCTGCCACTATGGACCTCTGGACTGCTCTGATGTTGAATGCCCTTAACTGTCCATGCCCCACCTGATAGAGAACAAGGACTTTGGTTACTTCCCCTAACTTTGCTCCCTTTCAGCAGGAAGTAGTTCGGAGATGTTGTCACCTACTTTTCTTAGAAATGGAAGCTAAAAATTGACAGTGGGGGCCTGGAGCTGTGGCTCAGTGGCAGAGCCCTAGCCTGGCATGTGTGGGGCACTGGGTTTGATTCTCAGCACCACATATAAATAAATGAAATAAAGGTCCATTGACAAATAAAATATTTTTTAAAATTGACAATGGGGAAATGTAGCAGGGGTTCACCTGATGCTTTGACTGTGTCCCTTGTGGCTTTAACACTTACATGTTTCTTTCTTTTTCCCCAAACTTCTTCTCCCTGCTCTTCTTTCCCTTGACCTTCTCTTTCCTGCTATCTCCTTCCTAATCTCATTTTCCCTGACTGTCCTCTATAAAATCCCCGTTACTGCTGATGGACAAACTCACAGCCTTTGGGACAGGGACAGGAGTCCCCTGTGTTTCTCCTTTGCTAGCAAAGCAATAAACTTACTTTTTCCTTTTTCTTAAAACTGTGTCCTTGTTATTGGATTGGCATCGGGGACAAGGACTGAGCTTTTGGTAACACTATACTGTGGATTGAGCCCAGAGATACTCTACCACTAAGCTACATTCTCAGTCCTTTTTTTCTCATTAAGTCTCCCAGGCTTGTCTTGAACTTGATCTTTTGATCCTCCTGTCTCAGCCTCCCAGGATCTTGGATTAGAGGTATGCACTGGAGTGTCACCAGCAGGAGTGGGGACTGGGTTTTTGTTCAGTGGTCTAAGAATGGACAGTGTGAAGGCCAAGAAGGTGAGCGAGTGAGCAGGAATTTACTACAAAGGAAAGTGAGAGGAGGAATCAGCCCTCCCTGAGCAGGGCGCCTGGGCGGGGCAAGAGTGCCCCCGTCCTTGCAGGCTTCACCTTTAAAGGCCCAGAAGAGGAAGTGGGGAGCTCCCCTTGCCAGGTTCTGGTACTTCAGTTGTACTGTGGCGGGACCATGGAGGATGCAGCCGCTGTTGGCAAGATGGAGGCTGATGGCAGGAACTGTCTCTTAACGTGCCGGGTCTGTGGGATGGGTGTCCTTGAGCCTGCCCTCCTGTCGGCCTTGCTGTCCCTTCCCTTCTCTCCCCCTCAATAGCGCCTGGCTGTGGGCGCTCTCCTCCCCGTGCCAAGCAGCCATCTGTACACCAAGGAGTTGAGCAAGAGAACAAGACTGGCCAGGGTCCCGGGCTCCTCCGAGTCCTGCCAGAACGCGGGCCTTAGGTGATTCCGTGGACGGTGAGAAGACCCAGGGCTGACGTCTCTCTGCCTCCACAGACGTCACCTGGGCAGTGTGCTTTCAACCTTTGGGGTCACCAACCCCTTTCAGACTTTGAAGGAAGACCTGGACCTTCTGCAGGAAAGAGCTCCAGTGCAGAGACTCAGCCCTGGGACTGGGCTCCCGGGAAACCCTCGGGGCCCAGTCAGCCCTGAATCCTGGGTCTGGGGAAAGCTCTGGAACCCGGCATGGGAAACACCATCAGGGCAGAGCACAAATGGCCACGTGACTCTGAATATGCCCAAAGAATGTGGGTGAGTGCCCCCCGTTCCTCCCTGAGTCCTCTCTCCCTGCTGGTATCATGCCAATGCCCTTTAGTAGACACATGTCCAGAACGGCTGAATTGGGGGTGTCCCCTTCCCAAGGTGACCAGGCCTGCACTGGGTCCTGAGAGGAACACTTATCTACCAGATGCCAAGTCAGTCTCGGATCCCTAGCAAAACCCAGGCTGTCCTGACCCACCAACCCCTTCCTGCTGAATTCCACTCCAGGAGAGGCTCAGCTCCCCGCCCACCCAACTAGATAAACACCGAGTGCTGGATGCTGGATGCTGGGTGCTGGGTGCTAAGCCCAGCCTTATTTGGCAGATGCAGAAACTGAGACCCAGTGAAGAGCACAGGGCTTACCAAGGTCACAGCTAGGATGTGCAGTTGGTCCCAACTGGGTTCTCTCCGGGTCCCTAGCTTGGCCAGGGGACTGATGGGGGCCGGGGACGTGCCTGGGAGAAATCTGGGGCCCGGAGGACTCTGGTTACCACTTGACCACAGTCCTGGGCAGCAGGCTGAGCCGTCTGCATTCCCTCCACGTGTTCAGGATGGGGGTTAGCAGACCTGCTGGGCGGGATCGCCAGGCTCCATCTCCTCCCGATGGGGAGGGTATCAGGGAGGGAGGGGTGCCCTGTGGCATCGTAAGCCCCTTCTCCTGCGTCCTCTCCCCAGGGTGACACGGATATGCTGTAACACACCTATGTCCCCACCCAGCCCTGACCTCAGCGCCCCTTGGGAACAAGATGAAGGGGTTGCCAGTGGCACTCTTACTGTCACTCAGATCCCTTGGTCGGCGCCTCTCACAGACGGATTCTACCCCAGCCGCGGGCTGACCGCCCTTGGAGACCTTCCAAGATCAGCCTTATTTCAAAATAGCGCTGGTGTGAGCTTGGTAGGTGCCTCTAAGGAACCCCTTGAGAGACAGTGGCCAGTGGCCTCACCCGGACAGTCCCTCATGCCCAGCGTGGACTCTCCACCCGTGGCCATTCTATGCCACCCCCCAATTCTCTGGCTGGAAGAGGTGGGGTGTCCACTCTCACCAAAACCAGAATGTTCCCCAACACTGGACTGTGACCAGCGTGGCATCCTGCGGTGGTCCCCGGGCTCAGCCTCCCAAACTCAGCTTCGCTGCTCTGTTAAAAGCAGCTGAATCAGGTCCCCAGAACTTGCCACTCGTCCTGCAAACACTCAGGCCCACCCCTGAGCAGCTGCTCTCGGCCTCTTGGAGGGGACTGGACCCTGAGTCGGGGACCCCTCGGCTCTGCTCCCTTTGGCCTCAAGAAAACCTCGAGTCAGGTCAGCTGGTCCTGCCGGGGGAGCAGCGGTGCCCCCCGAGCCCTCCTCCGCTGCAGGCCTCCCTGCAGCCGCCTCCCTCATGCTCATCAGCAGTGCCCTGCCCCAGCCTCGGCCTCCATCTCCCTGTGCCTAGAGATGCTTCCCCACCAGGAGGCTGGCTGACCCCTGGTGTGTGCCCCTCCTCCCTGCCCGCCCACTGCCGTGACTCTCCCACCACTCACCACCTGCACCTGTCCCTCCTGTTGCCAGCACGCTCTGGTGACCTCCTCCCCGCTCCTTGCCCTTAGCTCTACCCGCTTCTTGTCCTCAATCATGGAGACTTCAGCATCCAAATGCCGGCCTCTCCTGTGACCTCCCGAAGATGACCTTGTCCTTCACCACACCCCCACCCCGGCGGCCCCTTCTATCTTCATCTGGCCACCACCAAGAACTGCTCCCAGGGTCCCAAATACAATCCTCCCATCCCAGAACCCCGACCTGTTTCTCTGCAAGTTAGAAAGGGCTTCCCCCTACCCTCTGAGGTTCAATGTCCAGGGGCCTGCAAATTAACTGACAGTATATCAACAGGAGAAAAGACAAGGCCTATTTATATCAGCACAGGGAAGTTAGTCCATAATTAATGCCCAGAGGGAAAGGTTTATATGCCAACTTAACAAAAAAGAGTTGGGGCAATAGGAAAATAAAATGAAAGGGAGGCGGAGGGAGGCAGTTTGGGGCCTCAATGGGTAAGGCTGTATGAACTCTGGAAGTTCATTTAAAATTTCAAAGTTTTCACTTTCAAATAATCTCTATTCTAAAATTATAATCCCTCCACTGGAGAGGCCCCAGCCCCTCTGGCACCCCAAACCACTGATCCTGCGACTGGAATCAACCCCTCAGATCTTCTATGCTCAGGAGCCAGTACTGGGGCGGGGAGTGCCGGGAGGAAGGAACCAGGTGCCTTTGAGCTTGGCCCTGAAGAGGAGGGAGGGCTTAGGGAGGGGAGGAGGCAGGGAGGCCTTGGTGTTGGTGCCTGCATAGCCTCTGGGGCATTCCCACCCGCGCAGCAAGGGCCTCTGGTTCTGAGGGTCTGCGGAAAGCTTCAGCAGCTAACAGGTGGGGGGTTCCCTTCAGCCAAAGGATGGGTGGACTGGCGGGGGGGGAGGAGTGCAGGACTACTTCAGGGGAGCCTGCTATAGCTCCCCCCTTTTCTTTGTTTATTCCTCTGTCTTGAGGGACTTGTTAGAGGAATGACACTGTTGAGGCCACTTGGTTCCTGGCTAGGTGGCAAGCCAGCGGCCAGATGCTTAGACCTAAAAGTAGAAGAAGTATGTACACAGAGGGCAGCTGTCTCGGCTGGGAGCTCTGCCTTCCGCGGGGAGGTAGCGGTGGAGCTTCTGCCCCAGATGGTCATGCATGAGAAGACGTCCCTCACAACCACCCGGCCTTACTTTCCTTTTGGTAGAGATGACGTAAATGAGTCCATTTTCACTCTGACGACCCCCCTTCTGTGTCTGCCTCCTTTTTTCTAAGGACATTGCTAATCAGCCACACTGTGGTTTGGTTTCTGATTGTCCCTTGCTGCCGGGAAGGACCTGTCCCAGCTGTTGGTCTGATTGGGCCCCCTGTGGAAGGGGGAGTGACAGAAGACTAGGAGCCAGTGTCAAGCCCTTTTAGCCACACTGAGTGACATGGAAGTTAGGAGGAGTGGGCTCGGGCAGGGCTGACCTGGAGTCCACTGTGGGTTACCCTCTCTGACCTGTGAGTGACGTTTAGCATCTCACAAACACTGGGCCAGGTTAGTTTGTTAGAAGTTGCGCTTCTGCAGAATGTTACCAGACAAGAGTTATAAAATCTTACAAGGAAAAAGAAAGCAAAACCCACAGGAGCAAAACAAATTGGCTTTGTGCAGCAAATGGAGAAATGCTATTTTCAAATGGAGAAATACTATTTTCTTATAATAACACAATGTACCTTTGACATCTGTACAGCCTCTACCAACACCCATATTTTTTATCAACTTGATTATGCATAAAATCTTTTACATCTTCCATTTCCTTCCACCTCCCCTTTAAAACTTCTAAAATATATTTTGTATGACTTGCACAAAACCTTTCTCAATGATGAACCCAGCCTAATTCCATCTTAAGATTGGGAGCCATCTGGTCAAAAAGTTATAAAAAGTTAATTTCTGTTTTCTGTAAGATACTGGGATTTTATTTGGCCTGGCCAAATTTTGATGTTTTAAACTTGCTTGGGATTCCTGCCCGTGCCTTGGACTCACCCAGACTGGCTCTCCCTGACCAGATAACAACCCTTTCTAAAACCTTAGTGGCACCTCATAAATCCTGGCTCCCCCCGACCAGATAACAACCCTCTCTGAAACCTCAGTGGTGCCTCATAAATTCTGATGTTGGGATCTGAATTTATTCCCTACCTTGAAATGTTAAGCCATGTGGTTCATGAACCTGCTCTCTGCCTTTGTATTATGCTTGTCAGAATCCTGTTGGCTGTAAGTTCCCAGACACCCTGACTTTGTAACTTTTTGTGCTATAAAACCTTTTTCCTGGAGAGCCGGGCTGCTGATCTCTGGTTTGGGAGAGACAGCCGCTGCCCAGCTCTCTTTGTGTACACAATGCAAGCTTGCTTTAATTTGATTTAAAATGGGTGTCGGTGGTCTTCTCTCTGCCTCGTGGTTCAACCCTTAGTTCTGCGCTGTATTCTTTCCTATTTGGAGTCTCAGTTGCCTTCTGGAAAAAATTTTCCTTTGTGGACAGATTTCTAATGGGCTTAATTTCTGTCCGCTTTGGGGAGCCACTTTGTTACTGGAGATTGCGCTGCCTTCTTAGCACTTGTGTTCTTGCAAGAGAAACTTTCAAGCAATACATGAGGCACAGTAAAGCAGAGCAAAGTTTATAAGAGGAGAAAGAAGCGGGGCAGCACCCTCGAGGGAGAGAGTGGGTCGTATCAGAAAGGAGATCGACAAATCCCTTTCCTGTGTCCCAGATTTTACGGGGCTTAATGGGCAGTTTTTGGAGAATCCCGCCCAGGCACCACTCTTAGCTTTTGATTGACAGTTGGACTGTCAGGTTTTGAAATCTTTGCTGTGTATGTTTCTACCCATAAGTATCTAAATGAGACCCATGGGAGGGGTGTGTGCAATAACAATAAGACCAAAATAACAATAAGATCAAAAAAACGAAATTCAGTCATCTTGGCCTGCGCCTGGCTGATTTGATTTGGAACTTGTTCCCAGACCAGACAGGGTAATCCATCTTCCTCTTCTTTAAGGAGGAGCCTCCGGCAAACATTCCTTGGCCCTGAGAATAATACTTGGTTTGTTCCAGTTTATTATCTTCAGTCCCAGTGGGGCCAGGAGGACTGGTGTGAGCTGTTTCTTTTAAAAAACACGCTGAGAGTCGGCAGTCGGTAGAACTAACCCCTTGTTTTCCACCTTCCCAGGCTCATACCTACTATTACCTCTGAGCCCTAACAGGAGTAGGGTAAAAGGCGGCTTCTAGACAAACCCTAGCTACAGTCTCTGCATTTGAAACTGCTCCCCGCCTCCCTGAGCAGGACTGTGGAGAGCAGGCTGTGCCCTGGTTTCTAGGCTGTGCCAAGCCCTGACTTACTCTGCTTTGCAAAGCCACCGTCTGCCATCGGTGACTCCGGTTGGAAAGGTGCTGAGGTTAAATGGCTCTCCCTGTTTGTACAAGTCAACAGCCACCATCTGCCTGGCACAGTGTCAGGCACAAGCTGGTGGCTATACCAATGGCATCATCAACCGTGGGCATCTGTGAAGCTGCTGGATCACTCAGAAGCACAGGGATGCACTGGCACAGCAAACCCAGGCCACCAAAGGAAGCAACCCCCTCTCTCGAGGCCCTTAAAAGGAGGAGCACCCCAGGGCTGGACACAGGAGCACACTGACTCTGTCACCTGGTCACTCATCACGAGCCTTGCCCAGGAAAACACCACGGTGACAAACCTCTGAATCTCTGTCCTCTGGCCTCTCCTGCCAGTGACAACCACTCCAGCCTGTCCCTGAAACTGCCATCCATCGGACTCTGGCCTAGCACAAGTGCTGCTCTTGGACAGCTCCAAACAAGTGTCCGGGACGACTTCTTTGCTTGCCGGGACTTTGGATTCCCGTGTGTTCTCTCCTGTGTGCTCAGTTCAGCCTTCTGAGCTCCTGGGGCCATGACGGGGGACAGATGAGGCTGGGTAGCGAGGGATCTTCAGGAAGCAGTTTATTTAAGCTGCAGTGGTCCGGAGGGTCTAATGCCTATAACTCTCTGGACCCGGGCCTGGAGATCCTTTGAGATTCATACCCAGTGTGTGTGTGCGGGGGTGCCTAACAGTGGGTGGTTACAGGACAGGTACTCTTTGTCCCATATTCTTAGGCTAGACTGAGGTTTCACAAGGTTTTAACAGGAAAGCAGGGACAGTAACTTTCGTACACCAAACTCTTGAGACAGAGCCTTTTGTCGGCAAACCTGGCCTTTACAAGACAGAGGAAGCTTCCGACCACATTGAGCGTCTGCAGAACTCCTGGGAAGTCCCGCTGACACTGTTTGTGAAGTCTTGCTGACAAGAAGCTTAATTATGGTGGGGGTCCCTGGAGAAGCTTATATGTTACGATCATGGTGGAGGTCTCTTTGGTGACTGCAGACTAATCCTTTCTTAGTTGTTCTGTAACACGCACACACACGCACACAAATTTGTGTAAAGTTCGACTTGACTGTTGCAGGTATCAGCAGGTAAGACTGCAATAAAGAACCTGTGATCACCCTGCTTGTGACTATTGGGTGGCCCCCAGGGGTTCATGAACTGCCACTGCTGAAAGGGTGTGGCCTTGAACTCATTGGATCCAGCATAGTCCAACGTGTGGAAGGGCACCAACGTGCAGGCGAAGGGTTTCCTGGCTCCACTTGACAGTGACGTCACATTGGAACACCAATCCAACGGACAGGCTGAGAGCTCTTGGCTTCCTTTCTTTGAAGAAAAAGAGACAAAATGCTTCCAGGTTTTTAAGTTCTCAATGTTTGGGTCAATCGGATTCTCCTCATTGCCTCTCAAAAATTCATTTAAATTCTCCTCTGAGAGCAAAGAATAACACAATCCTCCGTCTACAACATACAAAATATAAAATGACATAAATAAAGCTCAGTGTGCACACCTGCAATCCCAGCGACTCTGGAGGCTGAGGCAGGAGGATCAAAAGTTGGAGGCCAACCTATTGGCTATTCAACCCCCCAACGATGGAGATAGAAAATTTGCACTCTGCACCCCAATTTGATGCAGCCAATAGGTCACCCAAATACCTCCCACCACCAAAGGCCTGTTAGGCTGATGCCGTGAGTGGAAAAGAAGAGGGAACCCCCGAGGTGGAGACTCACCGGTCGCTGCTCGGACTTCACTGCAGTCCTGGCTGGAGGTGGGCGCACTCTGAGCAGCCCGGTCACCACAGCACAGGGATCCAGGTTCTTCCGGGTAGTGTTCCTGGAGCTGGTCGCGGAGGGACCCTGGTCCTGGGCGTAATGCTTAAGACCAGGACAATGACCCCGGCGCAGAAGCAGAAGCACAGCCTCGTCATTAGCGGAAGGCGAGGGCAAGGTGAGCCATTCCCCAGAGAGGGCCGTGCATGGGACAGGGGCTGAAGGGCGCCAAAATGCCTCTGCGCTTTCCCTAGGATGGGCGGTGGGAATTGGGGGTGGCAGGTAGCCAAGCCCCTTTGGGCCTGGGGCACCTGAGGCCGCTGTCCCTGGGGAGGGGAGCTCGGCGCCTGCTGTGGTAAGGCTGAGGACATGACCCAGTACAGTCCTGGGCCACCTTGTCCTCTGTGCCTAGTGCCGCTGGTGGGAGGTCTCACAACGGCACCTGACCCTTGCAGTAGCTTGTGGGTGCCGGTGTGACCTTGGGAACAGGACCGGGACCATGTATCTATGGAGCAGAGATGAGCCCCTTTGGTGGGTGCCGGGGAGCCTCGTGTTGCCCCCAGTGGCTCTGAGTCGCCGCCCACCCTCCGACGATGGATTTCTCCTGAAGCCCACCCACACGGGGGAGCGGGCTATGTCCTTCTGGTTGGATGACGGGTGTTAAGGCCTCTGAGCCGATTGCCGGCCGGGGGTCTTTCCCTGCTTCTCCCACCGCTGCGCATCTGTAGCCAACTTCCCATGCTAACAGTGGGGACCCAGAGGGTCCCTGGGGCTCCTTTCTCCTGGAGGGGTTTGCTGGATCCCTCGACTCAGATGTCCGGGCTGCTGGCACCAGGAGGGCCAGGGCTGGGAGGTGTGTTGGAGGGACCATCAGGGTCCTGAAGGAGGAGGGCTCTGGGGAGGGGGAAGGCGGTGGGGCTGCAGGCGCCCTGTCTCCCGGAGCCTCCTAGTTGCTAAGGGGGAGTTGCAAAGCCCGCTGCGTTCTGCGGGTCTCAAGAAGCCTCAGGTGCTAACATCTGGGGGAGCTTCCCTTAAGCCAAAGGATTTGGGGGGCTTGCAGGTGGGGGAGGGAGTGCAGGCCAATCTCTGGGGGCCCACGCAGGCCCCGTCTCCCCTTCCTCTGCCGGCAAACCCCGCCGCTCCTCCTCCTCCCCCTCTTTCCGCTGCCTGGGAAGTCCTGACTCTCCAGTTAGTTCGTCCTTTCTGACCACAGGTGGAAGTGGCCGGAGAAGATAACACCGTCCCGTGGGCTCACCTTCGTGTGACCCTGATCTGATGGGACTGGCAGCGCTGGGGGATGGCACTGTGACCCTTGGAGGATGAAGTGCCCCTCCCTCCCTTTCACCCTCTGCTCCTTCCTTAATCCCCAGCACCTGCTTTACCGAGAAAACAGATGGGATCCCCTCCTGTCTGCAGCCCACCTGGTCACACCACGTCTCTGCCTGTCTCCATCACGGTGGATGTCACTTGCTGGCCTCCTCGTGGCAGGTCGGGTGAGCCCTGAGCAGCTTGATCCTGCCACCTTGTCCCCAACCCTGTCTACACTCTGGCTCTGGTGACACCCCTTCTCCTTTGTGCAGTCCATTTCTCCATCCTCCATGGTCAGTGTCCATCTGTCAGACCTCGCTCCTTTGGCCCCGCCTCTCCTCTTCATAACAGAGAGGGTGGATGGTAAATGGCTCCCTGTGGGATGGCAATAGAGGACAGAGGTGGTGACAAAGTCTGGCCTGGTGTGTGACAGACTCAGGTCTTCCTGCCTTCAACCTGAGTGTGCGTCTCTCCTCGCTGCGGGAAGACTGCTGCAGGTCATGCCCCTCCTGGCCGGTCAGGTCAGGTGGGCGAGGGGACCTTGGAGAGAACCTGTGCCTTCATGGACAGAGGTCATAGGGGCCTGGACCCTGAAGGAGGTTCAAGGCCCTGCAGCAGGTCGAAGCACCAGTTCTGGGGTATCATGTTCTGGCCCCAAGAGACCCGCCAAAAGCCCAAACGGAGTGGCTCACACTGGAGTCCACCTGCTGAAGCTAGGCTGCTTCCCTAAGACTGTTCCTCTGACCTGGAAAGTCAGGAAAAGAGAGAGAGCCACCAACTGTCCCCAACGGGCCAGTTCCAGTTGACATGATCGTGAACTTCCTCCTGCCTTAAGCTTTACACAAGGAAGTGACCTGAAACCACCTGATATTAAGCTTCAGTTGTTTTTTCTATTGCTCTGCCCCCTCCACCCCTGAACAGGTAACTTGATCTGACCCATCCCCTCCCTTCTCTGTGTGTGGGGGGATGGAGCCCAGGCAAGGCTGAACCGCGAGCAACACCAGCCCGCTTTTGGTTTTGTTCAGCCTCTTCCACCCTCTTTCTGTCTACAAACCCAACCTCTTCTTCTGGATTCATAGCACGATGATTGCTCTGCTCTAGAACTGAAAATAAAGCCATTGAAAATTGCCAAACTGTAACGCGGTCCTTTGACGGTGGCAGAGAAACACCAGTGATTCCTGTTAGTGACGAAGCCATAGGCTCCGTTGGTGCTGCTGAAGGGTGCTCCCTATACTTTCATTTTGGTACTGGGATCGAACCCAGGGATTTCTCTGCAGCTTTTTATTTTGAGACAAGATCTGCCTAAGTTGCTGAGGCTGGCTTTGACCTTGCGATCCTCCTGCCTCAGCCTCCCGAGTCCCTGGGGTTGCAGGTGTGAGCCCCTGGGTCTGGCTTGTTCCCTACACTCGAGTTTGAAGGAGTGTAGGTAGTGAAAAATGAAGGTGTGATGCTTTCCCGCCCAACGTCATGGGCTTGCTGAGTCCCACCCCTGGCTTTTGGATCCAGGTCTTCCTAAGTGTGAACAAGACGTGTTCCTCCCCTGCGGAAGTCTCCCGCCCTTCCCCTGCAACCAGGAAGAGATCTGGGCCCTTGCCTGCCTGTCCCAAGCCCCTGGGTCCCTCTTCCAGTCCTTTCCTGCAGGCTCCCTCCATGCTCACCTTGTCCCTCCATCTTACAGCCCCAGGGAGCTTTGTCCATACTTATCCTGCCCCTGTGCTGACCCTCTAGCCTCTAGGGAGGTCACCTAGACTGCTGCCCCTTTAAATGACTGTTAATACTCCTCAAAGGTGTTTTGCTTCCCAAAAGGATTGCCAGGAACCAGCCAAGGAATCTCTGAGTCACTCTGACTGATCTTTCTGACAACCTCAGTAAATGTGCTCATTACAGCACAATATCCCCGCAGAGGACAACCTGACCACCATTTTCCTGAACTTGTGATGCCCGCCCTCAGACTGAGCATGCTCAGGAATGTGCCGGCCCTGCAGGGATGAGGAACGTGGGCAGGTTCCACTGGAAGCCCTGGCCGTCTCTGCTGGGAGACTCTGCTTTCACGTCCTGTAAGAAACCTCTTCACTCTTATCTCCTGCTTGTCCTCAGCAAAGGACAAACCCTACAGCCCTACTGTGTGGTCACTGGCTGTAAGCATCTACCTCCTATCTCTTCCCCTAGGCTGTGGACCACCACTGGCAGACACCATGGGAGGCCCACCCATATCCCCGCAGCCCTCTCTGTCCCCTGCCCAAGGAAGGCTCCCTGCACAGGTTCCTGCCACTCCCAGCTCAGCCCACTCCCAGCTCAGCCCACTCCCAGCTCGGCCCACTCCCTGCATCTGAACTGACTCCTGAGTGACCTCCTTCAATCCTTGGCTTCTTCACCATCTGCTGTGTGACATGTGATCACTACGATTGGATGGGACAGAGGCCTGGCCGTCACCGTGGTCAGGACTCTAGGAGGAACCAGGAGTCCTCAGTGAAGTCAGGCAGAGGGGACACAGCTGCGGCCACCGGAGTCCACAGTGTGGAAAGACAAACTGCCAGTCCCTGTTATTGGCACAGCTGCTGGTGACACAGGGGAACGTGGGGGTGGTGTGACCACTCACGTGCAAAACAAAAGGACAACGGAGATGCCCGGCTTAGTGGACCCTGCTGACTGGACAGCAATCCCCCTGCAGCCCACGGGACTCTTCCTCCCACAGAGCTGAGCACCACAGCTGAGCACCACAGCTGAGCACCACAGCTGAGCACCACAGCTGAGCACCACACTGAGCACCACACTGAGCACCACAGCTGAGCACCACAGCTGAGCACCACACTGAGCACCACAGCTGAGCACCACAGCTGAGCACCACACTGAGCACCACAGAGCTGAGCACCACAGCTGAGCACCACAGCTGAGCACCACACTGAGCACCACAGCTGAGCACCACACTGAGCACCACAGCTGAGCACCACAGCTGAGCACCACACTGAGCACCACAGCTGAGCACCACAGCTGAGCACCACAGCTGAGCACCACAGAGCTGAGCACCACAGCTGAGCACCACAGCTGAGCACCACACTGAGCACCACAGCTGAGCACCACAGCTGAGCACCACACTGAGCACCACAGAGCTGAGCACCACAGCTGAGCACCACACTGAGCACCACAGCTGAGCACCACACTGAGCACCACAGCTGAGCACCACACGCTTTTACAGCTGATAAATCAAGAAAAGCAAATCACTGTTCTTGGCTGATTCCTATGTGATTTTTGTGTGATTGAGTGACCCTACAACGACAGACTCCCACTCCAACCCCCTTATTTGAGGTTTTTTTCCTCAGAAATTTTACCTTATAAAAATTAAAATATGAGGGCTGGGGTGGTGGCTCAGTGGTAGAGCGTTTGCCTGGCATGTGTGAGGCACTGGGTTCGAACCTCAGCACTGCATGTAAATAAATGAATAAAAGTCCACCAATAACTAAAAAAAAATTTAAATATGAAAGGAATTGATGTTTAACCCTGCCTTATTCTAGTAATGAGGGATGTTCGTATATGGAGAATATTTATGATGATAACTCAATCCAGAGGAAAAAAATAGTTAAGCACGTAGGGCCTTATGATCATGGAAAAAACTTAAATTTCCTATTTATTTCTGTAGCAAATAAAGATGGAATGGTTAAAAGGCTTTGGAGAAGAATAAGATATATATTTACATGAGTATAAATTATATAATAGAAGTGGAGTGGGGAAGAGAGTTCAAGGACAGGGCTGGGCGTGGCTCAGTGGTAACGCATTAGTCTAGTATGCACAGGGCCCTGGGTTCCATCCCTAGCATCTCCATTTTTAAAAAATGTTCAATGATATTAAAAAAAAAAAAAAAACAGGAATGAAAAATTTTTTGCTAATGAAGATGCACTTGTGTGTGAGTGAGTGTGTGTGTGTGTGTGTGTGTGTGTGTGCGTGTTTGGTCCTGAGAATAAAACCCAGGGGTGCTTTATTACTGAACCACATGCCCCGTCCCTTTTTATTTTTCATTTTGAAACAGGGTCTCACTAAGCGGCTGAGGCTGGCTTTGAACTCACAGTCCTCTTGCCTCAGCCACTTGAGCTGCTGGGATCGTGGGCATGCGCCACGACGCCCGGCACTGGTTGTGTTTTAAAATGCATGATGCTAGGTTTCAAATCACTGGGGAATTAGATTCTGTGTTAGCGCTTTTTTGTCGCTGTGACCGAAACACCTGATAACAACAATTCTGAGGGGGCAAAGTACAATTGGGGCTCACAGTTTCATAGGTCTCAGTCCATAGATGGCCAGCTCCATGGCTCCGGACCCCAGGTGAGGCAGCACATCATGGGGAAGGACCCGTGGAAGGAGGTTGCTCCCTTGGGTCAACAAGGAAGCAGGGTGTGTGTGTGTGTGTGTGTGTGTGTGCGCGCGCATCAAAGGGAGATGCACCCTTCCAGGCCATGCTCCACGCTGACCCACCTGCCTACTGCTCCCACCCATCAGTCCACTCCCACAGGAAGGGATTGATTGGGCCACAGCTCCCAGAATCCCATCACCTCCGAGCCTTCCTGCCTTAACTGGTGCTTTTGGAGGGGCCACCGCACATCCAAACCAGCACAAATTCCATTTGCTGTGTGGTATATTTTAAAAATTGGTTAGTTTTGCACACAGTCACACTGGACTCTGTATCCTTCGAAACAATTCATGCTCACAAAAAAAAATCTAGATATCCATGAGTTCAGAACACAGTACACCAAACTGTGGCATTTGGCATGTTGAAGATGTGAGGCTGAAGGAACGTGAAAACTGGCAAATGCCAGAAGGGCTGGGGACGCCCCCCTCCTGCCCTGGAACAGGTCACGAGACCCTGGTGGAGAGGGCCCTCCCTGTGCCCAGAGGGAGAGCGTGTCCTGGGTTCTCACAGAGGAGGAAGGACAGGAGTCTGAACCGAGCACTGCTGAACTCCCCAGGGCTCTGGCCCAAGCTCATCCCTCTTTGTCCCATCAGATGTTCCACTTTGTCAAGCCTCATACAAATATGCCCAGCTGAGCCATGTGTTCAGGTCTCCATTTCCTTACGAAGGTCCCACATCACGTGAAGCCGTGTTTAAATGCGCTTCGTCTGTTATTCTCTCCATCTAGTCGACAGAGTCCCAGCCACCAGCCTGAGACACTGCCCTGGTCTGAGTGCTGTGTCCCCCGCCCTCCCAAGCTCAGGCTGAGACTTGTGAACTGAAGCTCTCTGAAGAAGCCTCGTCTGTCTTAAGAGCTGCAGAGTAGAACACCTGACTGTGGAGACAGGACACGTGAGAGACCGAGAGCCAACGTCACCCAGAACCATCCCGAGTTCCCTTTGGGAGCCGTTTACTACCAACCTTCACATCCAACCTCACAGCCCTGGCTACAAGGTGAAACTCTTGGAATGTTTTGCTGAGGTTGACACATCGTAGCCTTCCTCAACCAAAAAGCTAAGACGGGGGTAACACCTGAGACCTCCAGAAGAGATGTCCCTGGCCGGCTGCAGCCCACCTATGACGTCCCCATCAGTGTGTCTTCCGGATACGTTGGTGATTCATGGATTTCTCTGTTCTGTGGCTTTAAAAGTTCAGGTAACCTCTTACGTGGGGGAACTTTCATTTGGAGTAACTTGAATCCATGTTCCTGGGCCATGGTCACTCACATTTAGCTCATTTAGCTCATTTGCTTTACAGCAGAGGTGTTTTTTTACATCAACACACTGAATTCCCTTAAGGCGCTGGGAGGTGAGAGCTAAGGGGAAGTGTCAGGTCACCCTCCACCCTTGTGAATGACTAAGGCTCAGGCAGCCTGTTTGCTCTTCTGCTCTTCTGACACATCAGAACATGACATTCCTCTCAATTGCCCTTCCTCTGGCTGCCATGTGACGATGCAGCAGGAAGGCCCTCACTAGGGACTGGAATCTGGTGCCAGTCTCTAGACTGTGAGGAATAAACCCCAGTTCTTTATAAATTACCGTCTCAGGCATTCTGTTATAGCAATGCAAAACAGACTAAGACAGATGGGTAGAAGAAACTTTATCACTTTTCCTACAATATTGACTTAAAATGTGGAAAGGATCACACCATCTTTCAAGAGTCTTTTGCCCAGGTGTGTGGGGGAGGGCACACCCCAAATCCCAGCTATTTGGGAGGCTAAGACAGAAGAATCATGAGTTTGAGGCCTGCCTCAGCAACTTAGCAAGACCTTGTCTCAGAATAAAAATTAAAAAGTGCTGGGGATGTGGCTCAGTGGCAGAGCGCTTGCCTAGCATGAGCCAGCTCCTGGTTTAATCCCAGTACTACCAAAAAAGAAAAAAGTTTGTAGGAGGTTGGGAGTGTTACTCAGTGGTGCAGCGTTTGCCTAGCATGTGTGAGGCCCAGAGTAACCCAAAGTACTACCAAAAAAAAAATTAATTAAAAAAATAATTAAAAATAAATGAAGGGCTTTTGAAGGCCAGGAATGAAAATGTTGGCGTTCCCATGCAGATGAGGGTGGTGGTGGAGGAGGAAAACACACGAGTAGAGGGATCTAAGGAAGGTGAATCCCCCAGCCGATGGCAGGTTGGGTGTAGGTCGCAGCAGAGATGCACAAAGGATGACCTGCAGGCTCCTGGTGAAGGACACAAAGGCGCTGAGATTGGGAAGGCGGGGACATCACGCTGCCCAAGGATGTCCTCAGCTCTCTTCCCTTTTATCCATGTGCCCAGCACCACGGCCTCCAGAGAGTGCAAGTGGCTTCCAGGCTTCCTGCCATGGTGGGTCTGGTGTCTGGCTCCCTGCGGAGCCTCTTGGTTTCCGTATCGCAGGACCCCCCTGCTCAGGAGCCACCAGCAGGCCCTGCTGCCCCAGCTGGTTCCCAGGGGCTCTTCTCTGCTTCTCCCACAGAACCACCTGCTGCTCCCTGGGGGACCATCTCCACAGCATCCTCCTTGTCCCCGTCCCCAGTTTCTTCACCGGGTGTATCCAAGACCCAAGATTTTTAGACAAACCCGCCAGAGTGGGATAGGAAGTGTTTCAGCCGGCTTTTGCATCACTGTGACCAAATGTCTGACAAGAACAACGCAGAGGAGGAAAAACTGATCTGAGGCTCACAGTTTCAGAGGCCTCAGTCCACAGACGGTCAACTCCCAACGTGAGGCAGCACATGTGGCAGAAGGGCCAGGGGATGAAAGCTGCTCAGCTCCTGCTGGGGTCACAAGTGGTGGGGGAGGACCCCCAGGGAAGGTGCAGCCTTCCAGTGCATGTCCCTTGGTGACCCACCTCCTCCAGCCTTGCCCCACCTGCCTACAGATACCACCCGGTCAGTCCATTCAAACTAGGGTGGACTGACCTCTGAAGATCAGGAGTTTGGGGGGACACCTCAATGTAAACCATAACAGGAAGGTTCCAGATGTTCCATAAAAGGCAGAGGAAAAGGTTTGGTAAGAGAGTTGCACACGACTGAACTTGGTTCTGGATGTGTCAACCTGGAGGTGTCCCAGCACATCTGGAAGAGACCCCAGGAGCCTAGTTCTATCAGACAAAGATAAGACATGCAGGACATTGAGCTGAGGTGCCCCTGCAGGCATCGCTCTTGGTTGGAAACCCCGGCACTGAGTCCTAGGAGCCTGGACCTAGAGATGGCTCTCGTCACACTGTAGGCAGGGGCTTGGAATCCAGACTTTGGCCAGCAGTGGCCACATCTTCTGGATTGTCCACTTGGCAGTGTCTTCAAGAGGTACCCTGAGGCAGGGCCTCCTGGGGAGCATGCTGCCTGGGCAGGAAGTGTCCACCATCACTGGCTACAGGAGGGTGCTGGTCATGGCCACGCGGCCTCGGGAACGAGCAGGACTCGTCCTCTGACTTCTCTGTGGTTCAGTGAACAAGCCCACCCCACCGGGCTCTGCTCTTTTTCTCGTTCTGCACTCTCCCAGCACTGCTAATGTGAGAGATTCTGCTCTACAAGACCAGGGAACTTGGGGCTGGGCACATGTACAGGACAAGGGGACATCCTGGGTCTTATTTTGGGAATAAGGCAAACCTGGGAAGATTTGGTTCCCAGGGACCAGCCCTGATGGGTGGGGTTTGAGGCAGAACAGGAGAGGGTTGGCTGGTTTTCTGGTGCTAAGGATTGAACTGAGGCCCTTGTGTGTGCTAGGCAAGCACTCCACCACTGAGCTGCACCCCGGCCCTTGGTATTTTTAATTTCATTTTGAGATAGGGTCTTGCTAAGTTGCCCAGGCTGGCCTCAAATTTGAGATCCTCCTGCCTCAGCCTCCCTAGTAGCTGGGATTACAGGTGTGCGCCACTGTGCTCAGTTTGCCACACTTTTTAAAAGAAAAAAGTTATGAATTACTGCCAGAGCTGGGTCACTGGGCTCAGGAGAAGGCTGGGGGGTAGGGCGAAGCAAAGGCAGGATGACCCAAGCCCCCTCCCCCCAAGACTGACCTCGAGGGCTGAGAAAAGCTGGGCCAGGCGTGTGGAGGTGGACAGTCCAACTTGAGCCTGGGCGCTGTGGGGAGAGAGGGGGCAGGGGCAGTTCTCACCCACGCTGCCTCCCAGCAGCCCTAAATCTCAGTCCTGCTCCCTCTCTGTCCATGGTCGAAATTCTCCAGCTCTTCCACTCACCAAGAAGTCTCTCTGTGAAGGATCCAAACGTCTGGCAGACTGTCCAACAATCCCAGGCCTCCCGGTGTCAGCCTGGGCCCCCGGTGCTGGGCTGCGTCACTCATGTGGCCAGCAGCACAGGGAGGAGGCCTCTTGCCACTGTCTGAACCCAGCGTGGTTACGGCTGGCAGCTGTCTGTCTTTCTAGTCCAGATAAAACAAAACCTGGGGGCAATTGTGTTCTATAAACTTACCAAACACTCTGAAAATCAACACCAGATCATTGCTGCTAGGGAGTGTTCACATCCAGGTTTCTGCAAGCCTCTGGCCACAATGTGACCTTGTTTGAAGTGGTTGTTGGTGGTTTTGTTTTGTTTTGTTCCTTGGGGAGGGGTCCCAGGGTTTGGTACATGCTAGGCGAGGGATTTACCACTGAGCTCCACCCCCAATCCCCCTCACATCTTAAATGTGTGTTTTCTGCTTAGAGACACCTTTCTTGACATGCACTGACTTATTAACATTGAAATCAAGGTGAAGAGCACCATCTCATGCCTGAATGAAGCTTATTTAACACACTGATTTCCTCTGTGAGCGAGGCACACCACAGCCTTCCTGCACTTGGAAACCTTGGACAGCACTTCAGTACTATGCTTGGGGGCTACTTTGAACAGCAAATTCACCTCCCCCCCCCCAAAAAAAAAAGCCCCATGTGAAAAACATAACACTAAATTAAACATGAAAAGGACATGTGTTTGTAGTAGAGAGCCCAAAAGGCCCCGTTCGGCAACATCCGGCCATTGGAATGTTTTATGCTGCTCTGTGCATGTCCACTAATGTCTACAAGTGAGCCAAGCCTGAGACAAATTTGCAAATACAGAATCCACAGATCATAAGGGCCAACAGAGTGCTTGCTGCCATCCCCCACAGGTCTCTTGTTCTGTGTTTTCTTGTTTCTGGGCCAGTGGCATGACCATCTCCTGCCCAATAGAGGGACAATAGCAAGGATTTACAGGACACAGGGTCAGTCAGGTAGATCTTCCTCTGACATTTGCAGAGCTGAGAACAAGAGACTTAGGCTTAACCAACTGTCCCAGCTTGTCTAGGACTGAACATTTTTCCTGATGCAGGACTTTCCAGGAAAGCCCGAGACAAATCAGGGTGAGTTGATCACCCTCCAAATAATGTGAAAAATACTGCAAAGTTTTATATATATACATAACAAGCACACTAAATTCTATTCAAAGGTGGTGCCTACTTTAGGCTGGCTCTCCCTGTGATAAAGGCAAATGAGAAAGAGTCACAGGGATGTTAAGAACCCCAGTGGGCACCATCTGCGACTTTCTTCTGGAAAGAAAAGGAACTGGAAAGGGGGTCCCCTCTGTGCAGAGCGCTGGACGTGTTGGAGTTTTGGACCACTCCGGAGTTGGGCGCGCCCCGGCTCCGCCCCCGGCCGGGTTGCAGGGAGGGGCGGGCGTCCTGCCCGCCCATTGGGTCTGCCGCCGGCTCATTTGCATGGTCCGAGGGGGCGGGACTGCAGGGTGACGTCACGCAGGGAATGCCTAGTGGGCTGCACCGGCTCCGGGCTGGGAGCGCCGGCAGGTGCAGAGTGGAGTGGCCTCGGCCTCCTCCCGACCCGCACCCAGATCCTACCCCGCGCTGTGCCTCGCCGCCGCCATGTACGACCCCGAGCGCGGCTGGAGCCTCTCCTTCGGGGGCAGCGGCTTCATGGGCTTGTACTACGTTGGGGTGACCCACTGCCTGAGCGAGCGCGCCCCGTTTCTCCTCCACAACGCGCGCACGATCTTGGGCTCCTCGGCCGGGGCGCTGCACGCCGCCACCTTCCTGTCCGGGATCCCGCTGGGTGCGTCCCGGGCCCCCGGCACTCCGCGCTGGGAGGGAGCGTCTGCTAGGCTCGGATGCTGGGATCCCCAGGGGCCCTCGGAGGAGCCGGGAAGGGTCACTGGACACTGCGAGTGCATCTTGTAGGTCCCCTACCCAGACCGATTGCCTCCTTCGCAGCGTCCTTTGGAGTATTGCAGTATCGCTGGAGGTTGAGGGAGCTGTCACTGGACCCGGGAAGGGGGAACACCCCAGAGAGGCTTTTCGGGCCAGCGCGGAGGTTCCAAGAGACGTCCGCACCTTCGCACATGAGGCCCTGTGTGGCGCCTGGGCTTGAAGGGAGCTCCCCCTTCACTGAAAGTGAAGTATTTCGGAGGAGAGGCAGGGACCTGGGGTGTGGGGTGAGGCTGGTCCCTGAGGTCTGAGTTGCCGAGGGGCTGATTGGCCCTGGAAGGGACCGAGTTCAGATTTTGACTCCCAAGGTGGGCGTGGATTGGAGGGACTGGAGACATCTGGACCTCTGCCCAGCTCTCAGGGGCAACCTTTGGGTGGACTCCGAGGCAGACCAGCTGGTTTGGAGTCCTGATCTCTCTAGGGGCAGAGGGTGAAATAGGAAAGTTGTGAACTCTCGCTCCCTCGGGCAGTGTTTGGGACCCTTCCTGGAGGAGTTGGAATGGATTCTTGGATATTCCCCATCCCATCCTCTTTCCAACCCCCCACCCCACCCCAGCTCACTGTCACTGTTAGTGAAATCCCAGACATTTGGATTTTGGCCTGCTGAAGCATTTATCCACGTGGTTGCTGTGGGAAGGGAGGAGCTGGGTTTGTTTCTCCCCAGCCCAAACTGCTGGTCTTGGCATCCTTCCCAGGACCCCATGCCATCCCTCAGGGGTTTTGAGCCAATAGGCAGGGTGTGGGGCAAGTGGAAGCATGGAACTGATGATACCCAAAAGTGCCCAGGACAATAATGCCCCTTATCAGTTTATCTGGGCTCTTTAACTATTTACTCTTTGGGGAGTGATTTGGCTCATGGGGGAAGCCCATGCTGGTAAGCAAAGCTGTGCCATTGGGCAGGATTAGTGAGCAGACCCTGTGCTGACCAGGATTTGGGGATTAGAGAGAGGCTGCCCCTGGTTGTCCGCCTGCTGGCTGTCTCCCTTGTGAGGGAGAGGGGAGCCAAGGGCAGACAGTTTGGCCTCTAGGAGGATTAGACTGGCCACGTGACCACCTGCACACCCTGGGCTTTAGCAATGATAAGAGCCAGCTCTTGTATTCTGGGGTGATCTCTGTGCCTCTGCTTGGACAGATGTCTGATTGGGACAAGGTTTGTTTGATTAATTGCTCATTGGCACTGGGGATTGAACCTAGGGATACTCTACCACTGAGCTTCATCCCTAGCCCTATTTATTTATTTATTTATTTTTATTTTGGGACAGGGTCTCCCTAAACTGTCCAGCCAGGCCTCCAACTTGTGGTCATCCTGCGGTAACCTCCTGTGTAGCTAGAATTACATGCATGTGCCACCATACCCGGCTTTGGACGAAGTTTAAATGCACTGACCCAGGGGGCCTGACTGATACTAACTCCTTTACAGAGGGGGTTCCTAACTAGGCAGAGGACAGCACAGCCTGGGGCTATGGCTGCCAGGGCACATGGAGGCGCAGGGGCCATCAAGTTCTGCAAAGTGGATCTCAGGTTTTGTCAGGAGCTACTCCCTGAGACTCTGGTTCCTGTTCTGATCCCCTGTCCTACAGGAGGAAGCTGCCGAGGAGCATTTCCCAGGCCTGTCGCTTGGCACAGGTCCTCAGAGCATCTGAGTGGAGGCTGGGTTTGGCAGGAGAGACAGACAGACTGCCAGCAGTGTGCAAATTCACCGCGCTGGCCAGGCTCAGAGCTCATGGTCGGGAGAGGGGGTGGGTTGTGAGTCTGTGAGTTGAGGTCAGGGTTGGATCAGAACAGGCTGCCTGTCCTTGGGCAGCCCTGAATTTATGGCTGGCCAGGTCTGAGGCTGGACAAGATGATCCTTGTACAGAACAGAGGGGGCCAGACCAGATAGAGCATGACCGTGCTCTACATCCGCATACGGTTTCTGGCTTTAGAAACTTAAGGTTGAGACTAATTATTTATTAGTGGTCTCTTCTGAGTGGAACGTCTTGCCGATCATATTTTACCTAATTTCTGTCTCTAAAAGTTGGATAGATTTTTTCCTACATGGGGAAGGTGGTGTGACATTTGGGCAGGTGGTAAAGCACCTTGCTGAGGTCACTCCACTAGCAAGACCTGGAAGCGGGATTCCAACTTGTGTGCAAGGCTACATTCTTTCTTCTGCACCCTCCAAAGTGGAGACCATCGGCGCGGAGGCTGGGATGCTGCTGTGTTCTGGCTCGGGCTTTGTGGGCATTGCGTTGGGGTGCTGTCAGACCCACAGGCTGCTGCAAGGGGGAGGCTTTTCCTGTGGCTGAAGCAGCACTGTCCAGTAGAAATGCACCATAAACCCCGCAAACCGTTTCATGTTTCCTGGTGGCCATGTTGACCAAAGTCAAAGACTCAGAGAAATGTCACTGAGTCCACTAAGCTCAACATAGTATCATTTTCACATCTAGTCAGTATAAATCATTATTAATGAGGTATTTCCTACTGAGCCTTTGAAATCCAGAGTATATTTTACGGGTCTTGATTTGGACTAGCCACGTTCAAGGGCTGAGTGGTCACATGGGGCTACCGTATGTGTAGGGTTGCAGCTTCTTTGTGAATGGTTTCTGAGTGGCAGACAGTCTTCTGGTCTTGACAAAAAGTCCCTATCTCCAGGGTGGTAATCTTTTTCTATGCATTTGTTTCCTGTCCCCAGACCGGGTCCTGCAGATCATCATGGACCTCACCTGGAAGGCCAGGAGACGGAACCTTGGCGTCCTGCACCCGTCCTTCAACATGGGCAAGTACCTCCGAGAAGGTCTGCAGGAGCACCTCCCAGACAACATCCACCAGCTCATCTCGGGCAAGATCAGCATATCGCTCACCAGGGTGTCTGACAGGAGGAACGTCCTGGTGTCTGACTTCCAGTCCAAAGCTGAAGTGGTGGACGTGAGTGCTTTGCTTATCTGGGTGTTCTCACGTGAGAAAGCAACACCAGGGCTGTCGTGGGCCCTGCACAGGGCGACATACACTCTGTGCACACTGGGTGATTTGGTCTGCCCTGGCCGCATGGCCACACTGTCTAGTGGCTCTGTTCCAGAGCTCCACTGGCTCTCTGCAGATTTTATAATGAGGAGGGCTTCTCAAGCCAAGCCCCCCAAGGTGGGAGTGGCTTCTTTGTCTCTACTCTCAGGGTCTAGCATAGACTAGATAATTTGCAATAAGACATTTGCTGATGTCTTTCCTAAGAGTTCCTTGAGGGAATGGCAGGGCGGTACAAGGGCACCCCCCGGCACGTACAGTCAGCGCCCTGGCAGGCAAGTTCCTCCCATTTCACTTTGCTTCTGGAAGCTTTATCTAAACAACCAGCACCTGCCAGTTCCTTCACGCATCCATCCTTGTCCCCCACTCTCCCCTGACCAGTGTGGCCTCCATCTCACGCTGCAGCCCCAGGGTCTCCTGGAAGCTTGTCAGAACTACAGAATCTCGGGCCCTACCTGTGACCTGCTGCGGAACTACCTGGGGGCACAGAGCTGTGGTCCCACCAGCTTCCTGGGGACTTTCATGTGCATCAGCATTTGGGAAGCACTGTTCTCGCCACCCAGTCCACTACCGTGTCCCACCAGTGATGACCCAGTGTGGCTGTCCTGGAGGTCAAGCCCGGGAGGGTAAAGTGGGCAGCGTGGTTGAGAAGTGAGCTTTGGAGCATGTGTTGGCCAATTGCTCATCCCCCATGTAGTAAGGCACCTACTCTGTGCAGAGAGCATTCAAGGTTGGCGCCATGTTTGGAGAAGGCTGGAGAGGCTGGGCTCTCACTCTTGTCTCTGCAGGCCCTGCTCTGTTCCTGCTTCATCCCCTTCTACTGTGGCCTGATCCCGCCTGCCTTCCGAGGAGTGGTAAGTGTGTGTGGGTGGCAGAGAGGGCTGCAACCTGGAGACCTCCTTTGAAATGCTCACTGCTCCACCTACAAGTGCGAGGCCCAGGTGCCCCCGAACCGCGTCCCCATGCGGGTCCCCGTGCCTCTCAATCTTGCAGACAGAATCCTTACAGCACCAGCTTCCAGGCACTGGGCAGCAAAACCTCCTCCATGTGTAATTAATGACCTTGCTGTGGGTAAGGTACACTGCAGGCTCACTTAACCCGCTCGTGAGCAGCGCAGGTAGGTTCCCACTGACCTAGTTAAGGCGTCAGAGGCTTAAGAATCTACTGCTCCTAGGGTAGAACTTTGTTCTCCCGAGAAGGCAGACTGACGTGTTTTCTTGCAGCAGCAACAAAAATCTGTACGTCTGGTCTGACACCCGTCTCTGCTCTGTTGTGTTTGCTCTTTTGTGAAGCACAGGAGAAAGTTGGGGCTGTGGAATGCTCCCTTTTAGGGTCATTTTTAAACTCATGAGGAAGTAGCAGAATGATAAGACCCTGCCAGCCCCTCAGGCAGAGTGAGCTGGAGGTGGTGGTGGATCGACCCTCCTGAGGCGGAAGGTGCATGGCCACTGTGTCAGGGCTCTGCTGTCCCCCACCACAGGGCTTGTCGCCATTCACTGCAAGGCTACTCTTGTGCCCACAGGTCAGTACCCAGGACAGGTGTCCACAGGGTCACTTGGGGACCTGGCCATTGAGTGACCAAAGCACATTTTGGATTCTGATGTTGGCCCCTTGTCCTGTTAGTGGCTTCAATATGTATTTCATCTTCTCAGAACTAAGCAGAGGGCCCCTGGGGCACTGTGGTGGTGACCCCAGATTCCCCAGTGCCCATCTCTGGCTTTTCCTCCTGGCAGGAAAAGCAGCCCGGAGCCCCCTTGGCGCATGTTTCCAGGTGGTGCCCCAGAGCCCTGCTTATCCCCCCATCTCAGGAGTTCCGTGCCAGACTCATGTCCATCCTGATTTACAGATGAGAAAACTGAGGCCCTGGCTACAGTGTGGTCACTCCAGGCTCTGTGTGGCAGACACCTGGAATCAAGTTCTCACTCTCCCTCAGAATAGCTGTGACACTTTGGACGTATTTCCGAACCGCTCTGAGACTGACATTGCAAAACGGGGTTCTTCACGTGGCATCAGGGTAGATGGAGAAGAGCTTGAGGTCAATATGCAGGTCCAGCTTAGACCAGAGCCTGCCAGGGGCGGGGCCAAGGTGGGCTACTTTATCATCATTGTCATCGTTCTCCTGCCCCGGGCCAGAGGCCGCACCTAGAGATTGTCCGTCACTAGATCAGCTGGACACAGTGACCACCCAGTCAGCATGCTCAGGGGAGTCCTGCCAGAAACGGGGACAGACCTTCCTGAGAGTTAGCCAGAGCATTGCCCTGGCAGAGCGCTAAGCACCTGGAGAGGTTCCACACAGCAGAGGAATGTCCTTGAAGGAAAGATGGTTGCCCCTCCGCAGCCTTCACCAAAGGTTCACATGCTAGGTCCATGCCCTTTCATGCCCACGAGGCTCCCGATGCCCGGTTCCATCTGCCACTAAAGCTGTGCAGCTGCACTGGGTGTGGGGCTGCTCAGTAGTACTGGGCTCAAGGATGGAAGGAAGGAGGGACAGAAGGAGGGAAGGAGGGAAGGAAAGAGGAAAGGAAGAAGGGAAGGAAGGAGGGAAGGAAGGGGGAGGGAAGGAGGGAGGGAAGGAGGGAAGGAAGGAAGGAAAGAGGGATGGAGGGAAGGAAGGAAGGGAGGAAGGAGGGAGGGAAGGAGGGAGGGAGGGAGGAAGGAGGGATGGAGGGAAGGAGGGAGGGAGGAAGGAGGGAGGGAGGGAAGGAGGGAGGGAAGGAGGGAGGGAGGAAGGAGGGAGGGAGGGAAGGAGGGAGGGAAGAAGGAGGGAAGGAAGGGGGAGGGAAGGAGGGAAGGAAAGAGGGAGGGAAGGAGGGAAGGAAGGAAGGAAAGAGGGATGGAGGGAAGGAAGGAAGGGAGGAAGGAGGGAGGGAGGGAGGGAAGGAAGGAGGGAGGGAGGGAAGGAGGGAGGGAAGGAGGGAGGGAGGGTAGGAGGGAAAGAAGGCCCGGCAAACATATCTACAGTTGTGAACAAGTTGCAGGCTCACATCGGGTCAGTTTTGGACTCGAGGTGACAGTCTCCTGCTGGCCACTTCGATGCTTTGCTGGACCTGTTTTGGGCTGAGCTCTGCTCCCAGGGCTGGCTGGGAAGTCCTCCCTCTGTGGGCCCCAGTGGCTCTGCTGTGGTGGCTGTGACTGGGGATCATCCCAGACACTGATGCAGCTGTTCAAATGGTTGGAAAACTTCCCTACCTGGCTTAGCTATGGGCAATAAGGGTTTATGTCACACTGTGTCCCCAGTGCACAGAGCATCTCTAGTTTATGTGGCCCCTTTGTGTGTGTTCTTTGGAAACACCTGTGGGGATCCCTCCAGCCTTGGCCAGCACAACAGGGTCTGGACCCCACCCTCCGCCCGCCTCATTGCCAGGTGCCATCATGCAGTACACACCCCGTACGACAGTATATAGCCACCCCGAGAGCCAGGGTAGAGCCTGGCCTTCCTACAAGGACCACAGAGGCGCCCAGTGAGCATGGTCAAGAGTGGCTCTCGAAGCCCGTCTCCTGCTCTGCCCACCTGCAGTGGCTCCCAGAATTCCCCCCCGCCCAGCATCCTGAAGACACAGTAAAGGTAGCCGGAGCTACAGACGGCTTCAGTCCCTTTCTCCTTCCTTAAAAGCGTTACATAGATGGCGGATTCAGTGACAACCTACCCCTTGCGGATGTCAAGACCACCATCACTGTGTGCCCCTTCTACGGGGAGTTTGACATCTGCCCTAAAATCAAGTCCACAAACTTCCTTCACGTGAACATCACCAACGTCAGCTTCCGCCTCTGCCTGAGGAACTTGTACCTCCTGTCCAGGTCGCTTTTCCCCCTGGACTTCAAGGTGAGTGGTGCTCGGTGCCGGTCTTCTCTATGATGGGGCGGCCAGCACCCTGGCAGAGCGAGAAGTGTGAAATAATCAGTAAGAAATAAGACAAAGCCAAAGACTGGATTTAAAAGTGGGCTCCTGATGGGTCTTTCAGCCCTGATGGGAACCGGAACTGAGCAATTTTAAAAGGCCCAATTCTTTATTTAAGGGGAAGTACATCAAAGTCAGGGGTAAGGTTTCAGTGTGGGAGGGGTCTTGCTTAGGTGCCTGTTTCTCAGTGCGGCAGGGGCTCTTTGACCTCAGGTTGTGAGCTAAGACGGCACCAGCGTGATCTGGGCTTTCTTGAACGGGGGAGTTTCACCAGGCGCTCCCAGAGAAGCAACTTCTCTGTCTTAATGGCTTGAACAAACCCATAATTCCCGTGTGGCCTACGACATCTTTCCCCTTCTTTTTAAATTCAAACGATGGTCAGTTACTTGGGGTTCTTGGATCTTGGACCTGAGGATACGACAACCTATTATCACGACACAAAAAATAATTAGTAGCACACATATTATCCCAACAATAAACCAGGTAGAGTGTTTTGCATGTTTCCAGGGTTAAAGCCGTTTAATTTATGAAGTATTGTTCAGCTAGAAACGCAGGGTCTGTGAGCCTGATCTTGTTTTTCTGCGTACCCTGGGTGTGATCATGGGACTCCATAGGTTCCAGCTATTATCATGGTATGCCAAATACCCCTCAGATGATTTTTGACCTTTCCCCAATCCCATTGGGAAGTGTTTGTTTGGCTGTAGTAACACAGACACACTTAGAGTCAGCCTGGCATTGAAGCTTGTGTTCAAATTTGAGGGTAGAAAGCTGCTTACTGATATTTATCACAGTAGCTTTCAAAACACTGAATTTAGTCTCAATCTTTCCATCAATATTCACCTCATTGTATGGTCTTTGGAATTATTTTGAGCCAAATTATTAAGAAAACGAGCTTTAGTTGGATTACATTTCTTAAAGTTACATGACAGTTATCACCTTTCCTCCTATTCTTACATTTCAGTAATTAAAGCATAAGGAGGTTGAGCACAGGCCTGCTGGCCGGAGCAGGACCCTCCCTGTGCTTCCAGTCCATAAGGTTAAGGGAGCTGCTCCTCTGCTTTAGTGGCTCAAACAAACCCATAGTTTATACACGGCCTCCAACACTTCTCTGCCTCCCTGATGGGATCATCCATCTCTCAGGCAAACAAGAACAGCTCCAGGAAAAGCTGCTTGTCTCAGGAGTCTGGTGATGGCCACCCTGACCATGGGCATCCCCCGATCACATGGACATCCACATGGACAGGGCCGCGTGCTCCAAGTAGTGGGGGCTGTGGCTCAGGCATTAGGATTTCTCTTCCTTCTTTTTGCAGCGCTGGGTGGAACCCAGGGCCTTGCACACGCTGGGCGGTGGCCCTCTGGCGACACGCAGCCCGGGATTTTTTTACTTTTTCTTACCACCCTGGTTCTGACTTAGTCCCCCCAGGTGAGCAGGCGTGCCCTCTCCTGGTGGAGGTCTTAGAACCTTGCACATTCACACAGTAAGGAAGGGTGTAGGGTGTGTGCACCAACAGTGGTGTCCCCAGAAGGAGCCACCTGGTACCGCCTGTGCTCACCGGCGCTCACCCGCACGCGGGCTCCACGGGCAGGAGGCTGGGCAGCTCGATGGACTCTCATGTCCTGCTGTCCCAGTGACAGCTAGGTCAGGCCCTGAAATTTGTTGGTGGAGGCTTGTCCTACAGCCAGCAGAGCCCAGAGACCCAGCACCTGACAGCGAGGTCTCTGTGGAGAGGTGACATTCGGGCCAAGCCAGCAGGAAGTGCTCTCTTGGGAGCACCAAGCCCCGTATCTGGGCACAGGCTAAGCAGCTCAGCCTGGAGGGTTCTGGGGGGTTGTCGGTTTGGCTTTGAGATGATGTTGGAATAAGCGGTGCTCAGTGCCCTCCACACTTGCTGGCTTCCTTGCAGATGATGAGAGAGTTATGCCTTCGGGGGTATTTGGACGCCTGCAGGTTCTTGGAAGAGAATGGTACGTGTGGGGGGGCTGAGGTGTGTCCTGTATACTGCTCCTGGGAGCAGCCCGGGTCCTCAAGGTGCTTGACGCCGGCCTTTCTTGCTCAACCCACTCATCGGCCCTGAGAGACAGGCGGTCCTTGCCCCATCTCTCAGATGGGGACACTGAGGCTCAGAGAGGGGTGGCATGAGCACACAGCCCTCTAAGGGAGGTGGAGCTGGGCTTTGTCTGGAGGTCCTGACCCCCAAGCGCTCCCCTCCAGGGTCCAGGAGGCCCTGACCCCAAGGCACTCATACCCAGGTCCAGGAGGGCCTGCTCCAGGCGCTCCCCTCCAGGGTCCTGTGCTGTAAATGTGCCTCACTCCTCTCTGCTTTGTGCTCGGAACCCCAGCTGATCAGGGGCTGAGGTGAAACAGGGTTCTGGGATGGGCCCCAGATGAAGCATTCAGAACTGGCCCCAAGCCAGGTGTGGGTCACGTCCACTGGACTATTGGCTCTCCTTCCCAGGCAAGTGCCCTCTTCTAAGTTGCCCCAGTTCACCTGGGCAGAGGGTGACAGTCCCCACTGCCGTGTTGTAGTCTGCCACTGCAGAAACGGTGGTCCTGTAAGGTAGATTGTCTGGTGGCTTTGTGGCCATCTCAGCCTGTGGGTAGCAGGATGTTCACATGGTGACGGGATTGCCTGATGTCATGATGCCCAGAATGTGTCCTTGTTGTTAAGCCACACGCGTCTGTTTTAGGGTGGAACCCATATTACACGGTTCAGAACCATTTGTCTTTAATGCTCAGAGTCAGTTGAGGGTTGAGGCTTTGGATTATCCTTCAGCTGAGGCCAAGGAGACAATATGAGGACCTCGGTGTATTTATCTACGCAGAAGGTCTGTGCTGGGCTATGTGCTAGGAACACTGCTGTGAGCAAATGTGGCCTCTGCTGGGCTCAGGGAGAAGTGAGCAGATGGCCATGTGCTGTTGGGAGCCCTGCTCCAGGGTCATGCAGGAAGGATCTGCAAGTAGGACTGCCAGAGGCTGTGGCCCCCCGGAGACCTCCTCTGAACGGGAGAGCTGGGTCTCAGAGGCTGCAGTGGGCCTGAGGCCTGCAGGCTGCGCTGCCAGGGGCAGGCGAGGGAGAAGGACCTGGAAGTGACCAACGAGAGTCGGGAAGGGGCAGATCAAGGATGAAGTCCTGGCTCAGCTTCCACTCTGGGGCAGGGGAGATGGGGTCTGCTTGCTGCTCGGGGCCCTTGGGAGGGCCCAGTTTGACTGGAAGCCGGGAGCGTGTTCTAGGGCCCCAATTCCTTGGTGCAGACTTCAGAGTGGGGTGTGCGCGTGATAGAGGTGTCCCTGTGCGCACACCTTGACAAGTGGCACCTGGGCCTTCTGACCTGACCGGGAGCCCAAAGACACTGCCACTGCCTGTGACCTGCCCAGCCCAGCAGTTTAGTCCTCTAAGGTCAGAGGCCACTCGTTGGGGTCAGTGGCCAAGTCCAGGCCCAGGGAAGGGCAGGCGCAGGGGCATGATGCTAACTTGCCTGCTGCTGTCTTTCAAAGCCAACCCTGGCTCTGCCATGCATTAGCTGTGTGACTTTGGACAAATCTCTTGACCTCTCTGCTTCTGATTCCTTGGCAGGAAGATGGAGTCAGGAAAGCCGAGAGCTGCCCTGGAGCCTGACGGGCAGGGTCTAGCTCAAAGCCTGACGGTGCAGGCTCCACCCATGGGATTGCGATTAGAAATGAGCTACAATCCTTGTCTTTCAACCTTAAGAATCCAGGTGTAAAGCGGGGTTGGCAAGCCACCAAGGCAGAAGCCAGTCACATCTGTCCACTCGAAAGCTTCTTCCTCCCTGGCACCCAGCTGGTCCTGGGCCTGCGGTCCCCGCTGGCCCCCTGGTAGCGCTGTGCTGGGTGGTCCCTGCTGCCCCTCCTCTCGGGCCTTCTCTGTCCTCCTAGGCATCTGTGACCGGCCCCAGCTGTGCCCGAATTTGTCCTCAGAAGAGGAGGAGCCAGAGGCCATCTTGCCCTGCTGGGAGGACCAGAGGCAGCAGCTGTCCCTGACCCTGGGGCTGGCCGAGGGGGAGGAGCTGCTGGAGCGCCTCAGCACCCTGCCCTGGGACGAGCACATCCTGGACACCTTGTCGCCCAGGCTGGCCGCAGGTGGGGGTTCGTCTGGGGCGTCGGAAGGTGAACAGGAGAGAGCAAAAGTGCTTCTCTCCCGTGTTGTGGGGGCCACAGGGCAGAGTGACGGGACGGGCCGGTGAGTGACGCCAGTGCCCAGCTGCACGCAGAGCCTCCCTTCCTCCCACGGGGTCCCGACCAGGAGGAAGATGGACCCAGCTGAGCCCAGTCCTGGCTGCCGGGCCCTCGGCTCCGCTTCCTGAGTGTCCCCCGGCCCAGCTAGGCTGGTGTTTGTGGAGCTGGGCCAGGTCCCTGGGACAGGGCACAGTCCTTCAGAATGCCTTTCAGGTCCCTGCTCCCTGCCTGTCCCCTGCCCCTGGCCCCTTTCTCCAGATCCTCTCCTGGTTTCCCTCAAGTTAGACCTCTGTGTCATCGGTGCTGAATGGACAGCGCTGGGGTCTGAGGGTTTTGTCCCCTCGAATCACAGGTTGAAGTCCTCTCCCCTCCCCAGGTTGTGGCATGAGGGGAGGGGGCTTGGGGGTGAACAGGTAGCGGGCAGGGTCCTCGCGAGCGAGCGGATGAGTGCCCCTGTGAAGGAGGTCTGAGTGGGCCTCCACCCCTCCCCCCCGGGAGGACACAGAGGTGCCTTCTGGGCAGGAGGGCCCTGGCCACACACCCAGACACCAGGACTCTGCAGGAGCCCTGGACAAGGGCCTCCCGGCCTCCGAACTGTGAGAACTAAAGGTGGACGTATGAGCCGCCATCCCACAGCAGTTGTGGCGGCAGCCTGAGCAGGCCGGTCAGGTGGAGGAGGCCACAGGCCAGCTTCTGAGGCTGCATTTGGGGCCACCCAGAGCAGATGCAGTTCCTGGGCTTCACGTCACTGGTGCCCCCGGAGCCGGAGACCCAGCTGCCTTGGCGACTCCAGACCCCCCTGTTGACTCAATCTTGTGTCACCTGCCCCAGGGATGCCGGCCCCCACCACCTCCGCAGGGGCTGCTCTCCCCATTGATCTTCCGTGGCTCCCGCCCTGAAGGAGCCACCTGGCAGAGCCCGCCCCACGGCCAGCCTGACGCTCCTGGGCTCCAGGCTGAGGGTACTGCCCACCCGAGCTCCGCCTGGGTGAGTGGCTGCCTCTTCTCTTGGTGAAGCCAGATCTCTCCTGGTCTCCCCCAGTGCTGGCGGAAGCCATGAGGGACAGGCGTGGCTACCTGAGCAGGCTGTCCAGCCTCCTGCCTGTGCGGGTCATGTCCTACGTCATGCTGCCCTGCACGCTGCCCGTGGAGTCGGCCGTCGCCCTCCTGCACAGGTGAGCTTCCCGGCTGCCTCGCGTCTCCTGCGAGGGCTCCGTGTGAGGGTTAAATGAGGTGACAGGTGAAGGCCCCGGCCCAGCCCGGCTCACAGTCTGCATGCGGTGCCCAGAGCTGCCCTGCTGTCCCCGGGGGCCCCGGGCAAGTCACCGCCAACTCACAGACCCCGAGACTCCTGCAGCTGGCTGTGGCCTCTCGTAGCATCAGGCTCAGCAGCTTGTGGCCTCATGGGGAAACTGAGGCCTGAGACCCTGGGTCACAGCTGAGGTCTCAGAGCTGGCTGGTGGACCTGGCGGGCCTAGCGCTGTATCTTGCCCTCAGGCCTATTTATTTATTTAGTGGTGCTTAAGAAATGAACCCTCACACATGCTAGGCAAGTGCTGGATCACTGAGCTGTACCCCTGCACCCCTCTCCCTTAAAATCACGTGAAGATACTAGAAAGCAGGGAATCTCATCTTCTGTTTGAGTCAAATTTGTTAAAGTGGTTCAGAGTCAGCAATTAGATCAGAGCAAGATGTTCCTGGAACTTATTGATTGGCGCCCTCTGAAACGGGTTAGAGCTGGCAGCAGCTTGGCTGTGTAATCACACTGAGTTCAAATCCCAGCTGACCCTCTTACCACAGCTGTGTGACCCTGGAAAACTGAATTTACCTCTCTGTGCTTCCCATCTAGAAAATGGGGATGGTAAGAGATCACCTTGGTGATCAGAAGACTAACACACAAAGATGAAATAGGTGGTCAGAAGACTCAATGAGGGACTAAGTGTGAGGTGCTGATCACACAGGAGCATCCAGTTAGTGATGCTCTTGATTCTATTTTTATATCCAGGTTGAGTATCTCTTACTCAAAATGCTTGGGACTAAATGAATATTTCAGATTTAGGAATTTTTTGATTTTGGAATATTTGCATAGACTTTACCAGTTGAGCATCCCTAATTCAAAAATCAAAAATCCAAATTGCTATTCAGCTGAGCTCAGTGGTATACACCTATATACCCAGCTCCCAGCTTAGGGAGACTCAGTGGGTTCAGGTTGGGTGTGTTTCACCTGTGATAATAATGAGAGCAACCATTAGATAGGGCGGAGGATGTAGCTCAGTGGTAGAGAGCTTACCTAGCATGCATGAGGCCCTGTAAGGAAATAAAACCAGACAAAAGACATCCCAGCCCTTTCATTTATTTATTTTAAATTTTGAGACAGGGTCTTGCTAAGTTGCCTAGGTTGGCCTTGAACTTTTGACCTCTGGCCTCCACTTTCTGAGTGGCTTGTATTACAGAGGTGGGCTGCCTTGCTGGGATTAGATTGTCCTCCTACCCCTCCTGGTCTGCAACGTCCCGAGGCCATGTCTGGGGACACTCACTGTCCCATGCTCAGTCAAAGCCGTCTGTCTGTCCCTCCAGCTCTGGGAAATGACCTCTTGCTCCCCAGCAAGCCTTTCTCCTCCATTCCTTTTCCCCTCTTCCTGTGGCTTCCTGGGTTGGATTCCTGTCTACTGACTCCTTCTCTTTCCCGTGTGTTCCATCTTTGTCTGCTAGTCTCCGATCTGGAATTTCCTCAGATCTTCTCTTCCAGTCCTGTTCTGTAGTTTTGAGCTCAACAAGCATATTTAGTGTCTAAGCGCTCACTTCTCTGTTTTCCTGAACTTTCTGTTCTTGATTTTTAAAATGATCTTAAACCTTTACTTAGTTTTATGTATTACATCCTTTGCTTATTTTGAGATCACGATAATCTTTACAACAAAATTCTTTCTTTTGAACACGACTCTAAATGAGCTGAGTCTAGACTATTTTGGAGCCACTCCAACAGGGAGTAAGGTGGGAGGCAGGGCCTTATCTCAGGCAAATAACACGATAGGATATTACATATGACACATGGATCAAAGGCTAAGAGAGCTGTTAACTTTTTGGTAGGAAAGGTGGCAGAATGCTTCCGTGTTTTACGTCACCTTTAAACAGATCAGGCTCTCCTTTTTACCTTCCAAAAAAATATTTGAATTCCAATTTCAGTGTGAAGAGTAACACAAAATTGCATATAACTTATTGACAGTAGGTTATTTTATCCAGCTACAAAACATCAAAGGAGGGCTGGGGTTGTGGCTCAGCAGTAGAGCGCTCGCCTAGCATGTGCGGGGTGCTGGGTTCGATCCTCAGCACCACCTAAATAGAAAATAAAGGTATTGTGTCCACCTACAACTAAAAAAAAAAAAAAAAAAAAATCAAAGACATGAATAAACACCAACCAAATTTGTTATTTCCATACAAATCCAAGACTACTGCTTCAGAAGACTTGCGTTTGGAGAACACCCTGTTCTTGTTTTATGGGTTAATATTCTCTTGGAATATTTGCTGTCCTCTGAATTGCCCCTTCTCTCTCTCTTCCTGGACCAGTTCTTCTGTTTGTCTCCTCTTTCTCTCTCATACGTTTGTCCTGGGCATTGTCTGGGAATCCGCTGCTCCAGGTAGACACCACGTCTGCGCGGCTGGGTTCAGGCACTGTGCTGAGACTGTGGCTCCATCGGGGTCTCCTCCTGGGAGGAGTGTGCTTATCGCCCGGCAGAGCTCCAGGCAGTGACTGACACCCGGGCTCCCTATCTTCCTACTGCATCCTGTTTTATTGGGCCAAGGCTCAGCTCAGTGCTCACCTTCTTCCTGGCCAGCTAGCCCGCAGGTCCTCCACCCATCTTCTGAAGTCCAGTCCTCCCTCAGAGTCCCTGGCGGCCCCCGGATTCTGCCACTGCCCTCCAGAATCGACCACCCCGACCCTCATGGCCCTTGTCCTGGGTTGTGGTCTGTGTTTGGGTGTCTATCACAGCCCTGGGGGGGTCCTCTTTGTGTCTGTGGGGGGCTGACCAGCCCCCCATGGGCGCCCCTGGTGCTGCCTCCTGTGGAGCCCTGGGGACCCTGGACAGCCAAGGCTTTTCCTTTTCATCTCCACAAAGTCCCCCGACTCTCCAGGACCCAAAGTGGCCTGGCTTTGCTTTAGATTTTAGGTAGTCCTGTCCTTGCCACCTAATCCTGAATCCACCTCTGGGACGGTCAGCAGCCTGCCTGGCCCGAGGGGGCCACTGAGGAGAAACTGCTTTGGGTTGCTTTCATTCTGGCTTCGAACTGGTAGGCTGAGCAGTTCTGTGTCACGCGTGTGCACACCTGTGTGTGTGTGTGGTCTTGGCTTCGTTCCTACAGACTGCTGATCTGGCTTCCCAATATCCCAGATGACATCCAGTGGCTGCAGTGGGCCACCTCCCAGGTGTGTGCCCGCATGATGACGTGCCTGCTCCCCTCTTCCAGGTAAGTGGCTTGGCTGGGGCTTGGGGGCCAGATGGCCTTCCAGAAATGCCTATTAGATGCCAGATTGGTAGCAAGGAGCTCACCCTGGGTGCAGGGCCGTGTCCCGTGGGATGCCCCGAGTCCACCCCGTGCCCCAGGCCACCTGCTCAGCCTTCTCACCGGGTGAGTCGTTGGAGTCCAGTGTTGATGGTGAGCAGAGAGCCCCATAAAGCAGAGGAGGGCACCTGGGTGGAGGGGACAGGGAGAAGGTCAGGGGCAGTGGGGGCACTGGGTGGTGTAGGGAAGGCGCTCTGGGGGCCTCAGGGCAGGGAGGGGTGCAGCAGGGAGAGGAGGACGGTGGGCTGAGGAGGGGCAGGGCAGCAGGGCCTCTTGAGGGCAGAGCCTGTTGAGGCAGAGACCCTGTCCTCCCACTTCCCCAGCCAGTCTCGGGGGTGGAGCCCAGCAGACTGGGGAGGTCTCGCTTCCTGGATCCTGCAAACTGACCCGGAGCCAGAGGACCTTGTGCCAGGGGCCGGGCCTCATCCTGAGATCAGGGGCCTTGGTTCCCCCCTGCTCAGGGGGCGCTTCCTGGGCCCTCTCTGCTCTCCATGAGGCTGAGCACTTGGCGTAGGGCTTGGCCGCGGGGGACACTCTGCAGCCATCATGGTTGTCAGCAGCAGACATGGCAGAACTGAGAGGCAGGACACTCAGTTCTTGGAAGGTGACCCTGGGCTGTGAGGATAGCCCATGGGCCGGGCAGGCAGCAGACTTCCCAAAGAGAGGGCTGTGGCCACGGCCAGGGGAGGCCCAGGGAGGGCCGGGCACAGCAGACGGTGTGAGTGGCAGGCTTCCCACTGCTCCTGGGCACAAGGGAGTGTCGTTTTGGGCAGGGCCCTGCTCCGAGGTGCTAGGTGGTGGGCGGTAGAGCACCCTGGCAGATGAGCAGGTATGTAGGAACCAGTGGCCCATCTGGGACTGGGGAGGGAGGGTGGCGGGTGTCAGCGGGAGGTGTCCAGGTAGCTCAAGAACCATGGACTTGGAGGAGCTGGCTGGTAACCTCAGCCCTGCCCTAAGGCAGGAGGAAGCTGTCTCTGGGCCGGGCCACCGCAGTGTGCAGGTGTGTGGGGCAGCGTCGAGCAGCCTGCTGGAGCCCGGGAAGGATGGCCAAGTCAGCCCTCCTCACTCTTTTCAGATTCCAAAGACCAGCGAGTGGCCAGCCCGTGCCCTCACACCCTGCAGGATGCAGCTCTGCTGACCTGTAGGCAACCCAGCCGCCCACCCTGTGGACAGGCCAGGAGGGGCCACCTGCAGCACCTGGTGCTCTATCCTCACTGCCAGCCTGGCCTCCGGCCTGACATCATGGCGTGGGCGGGTGGGGGTCGCTCTGCCCTCCTTACTTTCCTGGGAAAGGAGTTTCTGAGACCTGAGGGGGCATCTAGGGACCTTCCCCAGGTGCCAGGCCTTCTCTCCTTTGGACAGTCGCCCGGAGCTGCTGATTAGTGACCTGTGCCTGTGACCTCAGCATCCTGGCCTCTGCTCAGCGGTAGTTCATGGGACCAGAGGCAGTGGCTTTGGTCTGATGGAAGCCAGCAAGCTACTTGGGTACAGGGGCCATCCAGCCCCTGAGGAGACCTACCTTAAGTGGCAGGTGGCTCCGTTGATTGGGGAATGGTCCCAGGAAGTCCAGCGCAGGAGCCATGGCAGGATGGCTCACACCTCCTGGTGGCTGGACAGTGCCCAGAGTGGCCAAGGTTCCTAAGGTGGCCAGAGTTTAGACAGGGGCTGGGCTGGGCCATCTTGTGCGATCTTGGAAGGAAGAGAGCCACAGAATCCCACAGACACATGCAGGAAGCAGTCAGTGCTGCGTGGGCTGGGCAACTGTCCCCCGAGGCCCCGCAGGGGTGCCTGCCTTCCACGTTCCCTACAGAAGGACTGGCCAGGTCCTCAGCAGACACAGCCAAGCCCCAGCAGTGCCTGACAGTGGCCAACGCACTTGCACACGGTGGGTGTCTACACTGGGTCTGTGATCCTGATGAGGAGCTGTGTCAAGGCTGATGGGATCACGTGGGACTTGTTTCCTTTCTGCTTTTGAAAAGTTCCCAATTTCCTTTCAGTTATATCAATTATTTTAGTTAAATTTCAAGAAAATACGGCTAAATATTAAGATTGGTGCCGTCTAGGTGGTGGCTGGTGGGTGTTAGCTGTAGTTTGCTGAATGTTTTACATACTTGAAATTCTCTTTTCTACTTGGCAAAAAGTTTTTTCCCACTTCCTTACAATGAGCACATATTGTATCATTTTTAAAAAGTGTATTAGGCTAAGGAAGCGACGACGTCAACCAAACTTCCCCTCCCGGTGCCTTTTGCTGCCTGTCCTGCCCGGAAGTTCCTCAGCCGCTCAGGGGCAGGCCCCTCGTTCTTCCCATCCTCTCAGGTCCACCCTGGGGAACAATCACAGTAGCACACTTAATGTCAGGGAGCTAGTCTTGATTTGGTAAAGAGATGGCAAAACTGGGTGCAGAGTATGAACCCAATTTTGCTCAAAAAGAGATGTGTGTGGGCGTGGACGTGTGCTTCAGGAGGATAGCGGGCAGACACGGTGTCTCCGCCCCGTCGTGCTGTTATTCAGGAGGGCATTTGACTCGTTGGCTATTATGCGTTTTCCACATTTCCACGGTGAACATGCATTTCTTCAGCATCACAAAATGATTCCTATTAAATGTGATTTTTAAATGTGCTCCCTGTTCCTGTCTATCTGCGGGCCTCCTTTCCCCTCCCACGGCCAGGTCCCTTTACAGCCACTGTCCCCGCAGGCTCACACGCTGACGCCCCAGGCTGCCCTGCCTGGCCAGCTGGCATCCACTGCCCTGTGCCCTTCCCCCTAGCCCTGTGGCCAGCCCTGCCAGGCTGCTCACTCCCCTGGAGCCCCCAGGGGGTCCTAGTACTTGGCCCTCCTGAGCAGAGAAGCTTTGCTGGGTGTGATGGCCGTTCCTCTAAGGCCCCGCTTACCCCCAGGACCCCCGTCTCTGGCTCTGATGGGGGTCAGGCCCACCCAAGTCCCCTGAGCCAGGAATGGGGACCATGGCAGTGCCCCCTGCCCCACTCCAGCTGGTCCCACCTCAGAGCCCTGCTGCCCCGGTCAGGCTGGGCCTTTCCACCTGGCCTGCCGTAGCAGCTTCCCCCTGGGGTCCTGTGGCACTGGGAGCCTCGACCCATCTGCCCTGCATGTTGCTGCCCATAGGCCTGGACCTGCGGCCAGCACCCTGCAGCTGCCTTCCTGTGCAGCCTCCAGCCTCCTGCCTCCTCGTGCAGTCCTGCCAGCAGCTCAGAGCCTCTCTGCCTCCTACTTCCTACCGCGGGCCTTGCCTTGAGGGCTGTTCTCCCCATGCTCTTCCGTCTTCCCGACTCACCTTCAGTCCTCAGGTGTCATGTGGGAAGGGACAATAAGGGCACAGGGCCCTGGGGAGCCCTCACCATGCCGTGTCCTAATAGGCAGGTGACTCCAGTAGCAAGAGCCAGCCTGCCTCCAGTCCCCGGGTCAGTAAGACCTGGGGTTTGATTTCATGAGGAGAACCACCTGGTCACTAAGCTGCATCTCTACAGTGGACAGGCCAGCACTTGGTTAATAAATCATCCGGAAAGGGGTCCCCTGTCTTGTAGCTGCCACTGGAGAGTCAGTCAGGATGGGCTGGTTATACTGCATTAACAAAAAGCCCCAGAGGTCTCCTTACAAGACATGGCTTACTGACTTGGCTCTGTTTCAAGTTGTCCTCCCTCCCAGACCTGCCTGAGCCCACCCACCATCTGAGGACCACTGATTGACACGCGGGGTGAAAAGCAGTGGTCTCGAAAGTTTCCCTATTCCCTCTGTTCCCCATTTATTGACCAGATGAGTCAAGTGGATGGGGACGGGGAAATACCATTCTATCCTTGCACAAGGGCCACAGGTAACCTCAACAACCTCAACAACAACAACAAAACAACAAACCCTAACAGTCTTCAGACCCAGGAAACACTGGGTACAGTGGGCACTGGCACTGCAGGGCTTCCACAGCTTGGATGTTGCTACATGTTCTGACTGCGAGGTCCCAGCAGCTTGGGGTAAGGCAGGGACTTCGGGCTCCTCACCTGCCCTCTGCTGTCCTGCCACCGCCCTTCTCACAATCTCTCCGATATCTAGCTCATGGCTCCTGTTGTACTGCAGAGTAACCTTGTGGGTGGCCCCAAGAAATAGCTATGAGAGGCACATGCAAGAAAAGGCAGGAGAAAGAGAATCCCGCTACTCCAGTGCCTGCAGGGGTCCGCCCAGCTTGCCCTCTCAAAACCCTCCACCTTGCACCTTAGAATTCACTGTCATCCCACTTGAAAGATGAGAAACGGGCAGAATGAACTTCAAATGCGTGTCCAGCTCGTGTGGCTTGTGCATAAGATGCGTCCCGTCTCCCAGATTGTCTTCACTCCCAACATGGGCTTTTGAGTGGACTGGGATCGGCAGGACACCAAAGCCTCCCTCTGATGGCAGGAGCAGGTCTCCCGTGCTTGGAACCTGGCCCACTGGCACTGAGCCCAGAGCACTGGGTGGCCTCCAGAGCTTGGGCTTGTGAACCTGGTTATGAACTGACCTGGAGCCCTGGGGATGTGGCCTAGCGGAGGAGGGCTTGCCAGGCAGCCTGAGGTGTTGGGTTCAATCCCCAGCAGAAAGGAGAGAGGGAGAGGCAGAAAAGAGGGCGGGAGGGAGGAAGAGGGAAGGGAGGCAGCCCTGCGGGGAGAGGTGCGCCAGGGGCCCAGAGAGCGAGCGTGGAGATCTGGTGTTCACACAGATGCCTTGGGGGTGCAGCCTGTCATGTGCACTGCTCCCTACTCTACTCCTATAAAAATCGTCTGAAGAGGGTAATCCAGGGAGGGGGATCATCTGTGCCATCATCTACTTTAGCCCTCTGCCCAGTCCCTGCAGCATGTGGGCATCACTCAAAGGTGGTTAACAGCTTGGGGGCTGTTTTAGGGTCAGATGGGTCATATCTGACTTGCAAGCTGTGGGGCTGAAGGCAAGTTATGTGCTGTCCTGAGCTTCAGTTGCATCCTTTCCTAAAACTGCCCACCTTACTGTCATGGTTAAGTGACGCCATCCTTGCTGAGTCTGGTGGTTACAGGGATGGCTCATTTTCCCCTCAAAGCAATCCTAGGAAGAAAATGTTGTGACCAGCCTCATTGTACAAAAGAGATTCACCCAGAGAGGTACAGATCTTGCCCAAGGATACACAGCTTGGCAATGGTAGAATTATAACCTGATGGCAGTGGAACTGTCCATGAAGCCTGCTCTCAGAACTGCTAAATGGGAGCTGTGTGGTGTCCGTTGAGACCCTGGCACATGGAGATCCAATATAAGGTGTTTTTTTTTCTTGGTACTGGGAATTGAACTCAGGGGCATTCAACCACTGAGCCACACCCCCAGCCCTATTTTATATTTTATTCAGAGACAGGGTCTCACTGAGTTGCCTAGCGCCTCTCCTTTGCTGAGGCTGGCTCTAAACTCCTGATCCTCCTGTCTCAGCCTCCCAAGCCACTGGGATTACAAGCCAATATAGGTTTAAAAGCCTGCAAATGCCCAGGACCTATGACTTTCTAAATCTAAATTTAAATCAGATTAGAATTAATCTGAAATCTAAACAGGCTTTTTAGATCTGTAGAACTGGCAGAGGCCTTGGCAATCTCACTGCCTTTGGCAACTACTGGTGGACAGAGAGGGAACCGATTTTTTTTTTTTTTTTAAGTGAGAGGTTTTCCAACCTAGAGGGCCAAAGAACAAACTTGCCCACTTCTTCAAAATCCACACATCCAGTTTCTACTTCTGGAGATTCTGTGTCAGTAAGTCCTGAGGCCCAGGAATGTCATGTTTCTTTTCTTTTGTTCCTTCCTTCCTTCCTTCCACCCCCAGCCCTGGTCTGCCATGGTCTCCAGGACACACTGAGAGAAACCCTGCTGGGGACACTGGTGATGGAGGTGGGCTGGGGCAGGGTGTGACTCTGGGGCAGTGTGCATGGGTGTGGACCAGGCCTGGAAGGCGGTAGGCACTCCTGGCTGTGTGGTTAAGGGACATCTGAGGCAGAAGGAACAGTGTGAGCAAAAGCACGGGCTTGGACAGGGGTGCAGAGGGATGTGCCCCCTCCACTTCCCTCCAATATAATGAGGATGGTGCAGATTGTTTACTGAGCCAAGCTCTGCTTTCAGCACCAAGACTGAAAAGGGGGACTGGTGTGCGGGTGATGGGATCACAAGACACTCCTGTCCTCCCTCCTGGGTCCCCTCTCAGCTTTGGAGAGGGGTAACTTATGCTTGGAGCTGAGGCTGAGCGCTGCCTCTGTCTGCCCTGCTCTGGGGTAGAAGGGCAGTAACCCAGTCAATATCTACGAGTCTCTGCATGGTACGTGGCCCTGTGCTAGGAGCCGGGTTCAGTGAAAATCAGACAGAACTTCATGGAGCTGATGGTGTAGCTGGGAGGATAAATAAATGGACAGGTGAACCTGCAAGGGGTGCAGTGAGGGAAGGGCCGGGGTCTGGCTGGCACTGGGATGTGTCTCCTTCCAGGCAAGAAGGGAATTGTAGATGTGAACATCCAGGCATGCTGGAGGCCGGCAGAGCTGCTATTTAAATGGAAAGGGTGTCAGGGTCTCTGGAAAGGAGAAAGGAAAAGAAGAAAAGGAAGAGATTCTCCGTTAGCGGAGGGAGTGTGGCCCGTCCACATAATCACCGACGATTCCTCTTTTCTCATTCTCTACCTGTCTTGGTCCTTTCATTGCTTTTATCAGAATGCATGGTTTTTGTTAAATACACGTACTTTTTTTTTTTTAAGCGGGGGCGCTGTTTCCATAACAGAAGTCCCAGTCTTCTTGTCACCGGTGTGACGGTCTCTGTCCAAACACCTGGGCGGTCCGGCTCGGATCCCTCTTACCGACTGCGGGGCGGAGTTGAAGGACCAGGGCCAGTTACGCTGGGCTCCCCAGGACACACGCCTTGGCCCAGGAGTGCATATTTCCTCCCTCATCCCAAACCCTTCGGATCCAACCCTGCGAAGCAGATAATGGCCACCTGCGCGCTGACCAGGGCGACACTGGCCCTGGGATTCCAGGGGCTGGAAGAGTGCCTCGTAACCAGGAGCGGACCTGGGCATCGGAGGGTCCAGCTCCAGATGTCGGTGAGGCCTCGGGCCTTCCCTGGTGCGAGCCCCCGGGGGAGACCCACCAGCACTCGGAGGACCCCGAGGCGGGCCCCATCTCCCGCGGACGCCCACGCCTCACGCCCGGCTCCCGCGGAGCCACACGCAGCCCCGCCCTCCACACCCCCCGCAGCTTCCCCCGCTAGGCCTCCCGGCGTCCGTGTGGGCATCCGGGTCACGGCTCACACGGGCCAATGAGCGAAGGCATATGAGCCGGGGGCGGGGCGTAGCCGGGGCATCATGGCCGCCCCCAGCGCGCCGCTTCCGGGGGCTTGAGGGAACTGCGCTGACGGGCAGCTCGGCACCGCGGACGCGCCCCGTGCACTCACCAGCCGAGCGTTGGTCTGGCCCGGGCAGGTCCGCAAGGCGGCGGCTGGAGAGGGAGCCATGGGGACGGTGCACGCCCGGGTAAGTGGCCCGAGTCCTAGGGGACCGGACGGGCGGGCGGGCACCGCGGGGGGACGCTGCCGGGGCTGTCCGGGGTCCCCAGAGAGCGCGCGCCGAGGGTGGGGGCCGGCCGCGGGCAGGTCACCTCGGACAGCGGGTCCCGCGGACGTCGCAGCGGGAGGCCGACGCTGGGGGAGGGTCGTGACTTGCTCAAGGTCACTCAGCGGGACTCCGGCACTTGCCGCGGTGACCTCAGCTCCCCGCGCTCCGGGCCGTCGTGGCCACGGGGACAGCGCGTGAAGTCCGCGGGAAGGCGGCCCGCCCGCTCCGTCGCTGCCGCCTGCGGTTCTTGGCCTGCCGAGCAGAGGAGTTTGGCCTCAGAGACGGGAGGGCGGAGGGGCCGCAAATGGACGGAGGAGAGAAAGTGGCCGGCGACCCCGAGTGACTCTGCTCGCGAAGGCCAAAGCAGGGGAGGCTTCCCTCCCGAGCCAGTCACAGCAGTCCGTCCGTCCGCCCGTCCGGGGACCCGTGGTGGTGTCCTCTCTTCGGCTGGTGCAGGAGCTCAGCCCAAGCCACTGGCTTCCCCGGTTTTAGTGGACAGTTCCTTATCGGGTGCTTGGAGCATGATAACTGCTGGCCAAACTGCTCTCCTTTTAAAAATCTTAACCGAAGGCCCGATAATGAGTAATTGGTCCAAGGTCACACGGAGCTACAAAATGTCCCAAAATTCAAGACTTCTGGAGTCTGGACCCGACACTAGTTTTCTGCTACAGTATGGATTGTTTCGTGAGCCTAACTCAGAAGTTTTCAATGGTTCCCAGTTAACATCCAAAAGAATTTAGTATGGACGCTCAGCCTGGCTTCCAGAATTGGAGTTAACTCCCTTCACATGTTTTTCACTCAAACCAAATAGCATTGCCTCTGACATGTTCTTTGGACTGTGGTCCTCCATTTAGTCCCCCTTCTGCCAATCACTTCCAAACCCAGCTTTACCTAGCAAACTATCTCCATCTTTAGATCTCAGTTCAAGCTGACTCTTTTCTCCCTCTCATTTGGCTGTACTACCACCTCCTTGCCTTTCCCCCTCGAGGAGGGAAAGGCAAGGAGGTGGTACTTTAGTCCCATTTGCTTTTTATCTTATTAGATTCTAGGAATAGGAACGGCAGCATATTTGGCTTGGGTCATAGCATCTTGAGTCGTGTAAGCCTTCATTCATTTATTCAACTAGTATTTACCAATGGCCTACTGTGTCCTTGGCCAAAAACAAACTTGGCTTTTAAGGAACTGTTTTGATGTGAAAATTGCTGCTCTGTTGATTAATTTATTGACAAAAAGTGTCTTCAGTTCTTTTAATTCAGTATTTTTCTCATATTTGAACAGGACTCAGAAAATATTTGGCATAGTATTTGCATGCTTATGTGAAGCAAAAGCTTTGCAAAACAACAATTATCACTAATATCTGCTATGGTACAGGCTTTTCCATTTGATACTAGTCTGTGCCACTTTCAAGATGCTTCCTAAGTCATTGCATTTATTTTATATCCTTTCACCACTGCCTTGCCTAGTGTCTGGCATTTGGGGCTCATGAAAAAATGGGTTGGCTGATAGCTCGCTTGACTTAAAGGCTGGAGACCAGATCCCAACGTTTATTTAAATTCATTTTAGCAAACATTTATACTCCATGCCTTTTCTTCCAGACCCTGCAATGGAAATACTGTGAGGGTGAAGGTCTTGGAAGTGCCTGTCACATAGCAGGATCGTGAGAATCCTATTGATGAATGTATGGATCTCCATTAGTGAAACAGGTCATTGATTATTTGTGGTTCCTCCCCGCCTTCAGAGTTTAGAACCTCTTCCGTCAAATGGGCCTGATTTTGGAGCATTAGGTGAAGAAGCTGAATTTGTTGAAGTTGAACCTGAAGCTAAACAGGAAATATTGGAAAACAAAGACGTGAGTTTATAGTTAGATCTCAATGTCATTATTACTGGAATGTTCACTTCCGTACACTGCTGGGGGGAGGTGGGCAGAGTTAACCTGCAACCTACTACAACAAGAAAGACTGCTGACTCCAGGAAAATAGTTGCCAGTTGTAGAGGAGTCCTTTTCTTTTGCTGTTGTTTATGTGGGCAGTCTAGGCAAACACGTTTTTGTGTTCTATTAAAGAAACCAAAAGTATTTAGAAGCTTGAGCCTGCCTTTCTGGCTCTTCCCAGAGAGGATGGGAAGGGCCTTCTGGTCATGCTGTATGAGGTCTGAACATGACCCACACAGTTTTTAAGTCGGGGTCCCAGTGCTCAGGAGTGTGCTGGGGAGGGCTGGGGCCTCGGGCCATCCTGTGCCTGCCTGTGCCTACCTGTGTGTAGGCTGAGGGGGTCCTGGGTCCTTGGGCTGAAGACACCAGATCTCTGCAGGAAGTCCAGACCTGGCAGAGGTTAAGCCTGAGTGGGAGGATCTTTGACAAAGTGTCAGAAATAAGATTAAAATCCAGGAGTGAGAAATGTGGGTTGTTGAACTTGAGGAACACCTTGAAGTTGGTTTCTGATGCTTGTCTTTAGCCTTGATGAGTAGTCACTTGTCTTCTGTCCTTCATGTTTAGGTGGTAGTTCAGCATGTTCACTTTGATGGCCTTGGAAGGACTAGGGATGACATCATCATGTGTGAAATTGGAGATGTTTTTAAGGCTAGAAACCTCATTGAGGTGAGTGGCATCTTTCCTTGGCATTCTTTTGGGTCCTGTCTGAGGAACTTGTGATTCCCTGGCACCTCACAGCTTGGAGCACCCCACCACAGCCCCCTGCTGAAGGCTGCCACCCACCCAGAGGGGCCTGGGTTCGGGTGCCCCCCACAGCTCCCCATGTCTGTGCATGTCCTACCTCCTCTCATTCTGGAAAAGGTGTCTGTCTGTCTGTCTGTCTGTCTGTGGCCATCTGTCTGTGTTTCATGACTTTCCCACCTGAGGAGCCTGTGGAATTGGAGCCACCCCTCCCAGCTCTGGGCTGAGTGCTCTGGTGCCAGCTGCGCATCCTGGCCGGCCATTCCCTGGGTCCTGGGGAGGTCTCTGTGGAGCCGTCTCTCTCCTGCACTGCACCCTCTTTCTGCTCACCTGTGGCTTCCTCCTGTGAATCTGTGCGTGGGATCGCACTGATCAGACCTGGGCAGAGGTCACCTGTCCTCATGGTCTGATCCAGCTGCTTCTTCCTGTCTCCTCCTTATCAACCTTTGAGTGGCATTTGACACTGTGGACCATTTCCACTCCCAAAAAATGAAGTTTACATTTTTAACAGACTAAGGTAACACGATATATAAACCCAGTTAAATTTAAAAGGTGTGAAGAATGGACAGCGCAGAGGCACTGGAGTGAACATGCCCTTTCCTGCCACTCCCAGCCGGTTCTCAGAGGTGATGTGGCTGAGGCTCCCGTGTCCTCCCAGCCTGTGTGTGGATAAACACACACAACCTTCTTACACTAGCTCCGTTCTCTAGTTTCCTGCACTGTCCTTGTCATCGGCAACTATGACCAGCTTGTGCCAGGCTGTGGGTGCTGTGGTGCTTCATTGAAGGGACTTGTGTCCCCACTGATGGCCGTTTAGATGAGTGGTTCTGCTCTCACGGCACCTGTGTTGAGCATCTCGTTCCTGTCTTGCAAGCGAGGATGCATCTGCAGGTTAGAGTTCTCAAAACCCGGTGCTGCCAGGTCCAAGGGAGCGTGCGCTGCCACTTAGCACCGCCACCAACGCCTGGCCATCCGCACTCCCGCAGCACAAGGAGGGTCGGAGTCCACCACTGAGTGTTGTCTCACCTAAGTTCTTGCCAGTCTGTTAGGTGAAACGATGCCTTGTCATCGTTCTGATTTGCTTTTTTTTAATGAGGCGTGAGGTCACTTTGCCCTGTTGTTGGCCCGGTTTCTGCTGGGAGCTGCCTGCAGGTCTTTCTTCTCCACGGGCTCTGAGGCTGTGTTGGTTTAGGAGGGCCTTCCTGTATTACATGTCCCTGTCACTCTGTGGCACGCACTTCCTGCTTTCCTCCTGAACACATCTCCACCTTATCTCCGCTCTCTTCCCTGGGCGTCCCTTCCTGGGTGCCTGCCATCTTGTCATGGTCACTGTAAGGTCTGTGTCAGCCTCTTTCCCTGCCACCACCCTTCAGCCTGGTGTCACCTCTAAGCGCATCCACAGCCCTGGTTCCAGCCAAGCACCGAGGTGGTCAGCTCAGCTCAGCCTGGCTGTGCACCGGCCTCCTGGACCCTGCCTGTGTCTGGCCACAGACATCCCGCTATAGGGCACATCCGGAGTCATAGTCTTGCCAGCCCTGCCCTGCTGTTCCTCATCTCTGTGACTTCTCCAAGGGCGCTGATCTCTAGCCAAATGCTAAGCCTGAGCTGGAAATCTCAGTTTCCTCCATTCAGTCAGTGTCCGTGGCCTCAGCCTCACCTGTGAGATGACTGCCCCCTGCCGACCTGCCCGCTGCCTGGGCTGGGTCAGTGCCGCCCCAGCTCCCAGTCTGCTGCAGGGGCCTCCTGCTGCCCTGTTGCCGCCATCCCCCTGCTCGCAGGACTCCAGGCGCCCCGGCCCAGCTCCTCCTGCAGGACCCTGATCCCCCTGCAGGGGAGAGCCACATCTGCCTGTCACACAGTCCTGTCCTGGCTGCCCCTTGCTTGTCCTCCAGTCAGCATGGCTCCTGACATGGGGGGGACTGCTGTTGACAGCGAGGAGAAGAGGCGTTGGGTGGTGGCTAGAGATGGTTTCCACCTGAAACCCCCAGACAGGCCTGCACACACACAGGCAACAGATGTCCCTGTCACCAGACGTCCCCACAGTGCACACTCGCATGCCGTCCCCTGTGAGGCCTGTGCTGCCTGTGGGCCTCCGCTCTCCCACCCGAGGCTTTCTCCTGTGTGAGCCATGCCCCCGGCCTGGCCTGCGCTTTTTAACTTATTTTTCATTTATTTTCCGCACAGTCAGGGATTGCACTTAGGGCCTGTGTGTGTGTCCCCTGGAGCCACGTCCCCCACTTGGCTGGCACTGGGAACAGGGTTTGTCACCACACCGCTGCTTCCTGTGTCTGGCCTTGGTGATTGTCTGCTCTCGCTGCCCAGGGGCAGTGCAGCCTGCTCTGGGGCCACGTGTGTTCCTGTACCTGCTGTCTTCCCTCTCACAGGTGATGAGGAAGTCTCACGAAGCCCGCGAGAAGTTGCTTCGTCTGGGGATCTTTAGACAAGTGGATGTCTTGATCGACACCTGTCAAGGTGCGCACTGTGGGTGTGTTTTTGTGAGTCCCTTCCATCCATCCTCCAGGGTCAAGGGGCAGCTGTGTGGCTGTGTACAGGGTGGTCTGAAGGCTTCTGAGCTAGGTCTTGGGCATCTGCAGCCCAGGGAAGAAGCTGTTTTTTGTGTCTAGGGTGGGAGGAGTAGTGAGCTCAGAGGACATTGTTGTCTCAGCCCGGCTACTCAGGCTCTGGGGAGGGTACTGGAGGCGGGAGCCAGGCCCCTCTCAACACGGGCAGCTCAGAGCTGCTGAAGGAGCTCTTGGTGGAGCCCCGCTGAGTGGGTGCTCTGAACAGGGGGAGTCTGGTCTGTGCTTTGGCTTTGCTCATCCCTGGCGTGCTCGGTGGCTGTGGACAGATCTCAGCTGAGTCAGTATTTACTCTTGTACCAGGAGCTCTGCTGTGAACCAGGCCCATGAAGGTGTGAGGGTGGCGGGGTGGGGTTCCTTACACCTGTAATTCCAGCAGCCTGAGGCAGGAGGATCCCTAGTTCAAGCCTAGCCTGGGCAACCTCGAGGGAACCTGTCTCAGAGTAAAAATAGAGGGATAGAGCACTTAGCATAAGTGAGGCCTTGGGCCTGATCCCTGGTACCACAACACACACACACACACACACACAAACACACAGAGCGTACACGTGTAGATGCATACCCGTCCCAAGTGCTGGGCTCTGCACTCTCCTCACATGTCACTGGCCAGGGCTGAGTCCCACGTGTCCATATGTGAGGGGGCAGGGAGGTGAAAGGTGAGGCTTTGCTGTGATTGCAACAGTGGCTCTCTGCGTGGCCCAGACCAGCAGTGGCGCTGTCACCTGGCTGCTCCGTGGAAACGCAGGTGGATGGCGGCAGAAGCTGCGCGGAGGCCGGGGGCTGCCTTCTGTGGCGTGTTGCTCTGAGGCCTGGTAAAGTTGGGGAGTCCTGGACCAGTCAAGGCAAAGTGAACTCCACGCACCTGGGTGTTGCCAGAGGGTGGTGCCCGGAAGACCCTGTGGCAGGTGTTCTCATGCTCTATCCAGTTCAGGGGTCAAGAGCCTGCGAGGTGTCGTGCTGCTGCTGTTGTAAGCACTTCAGCTGGTGAAGCCAGGGCTCTGAGCAGCTCAGGTGGCTTGCCCAGGTCCACCAGGCGAGTCATGGAATTCCGGCGCCCAAGGCCTGGGCCCACCTGGAGGTGCTCTTCTCGGTAGCAGGGACTTTGGCCTTTGGTTGTGGCTCTCGCCCCTCTCTGGTCTTGGCCTGGCCTTGCGCCTGGCTGGGCCCTCCTGTTGTCGGTTCTGGCCCTGGCTGCATACTGGGGTGACTTGGGAATTGAGAGTGGCTTAGGGCAGCAGAACCACTGTGTGTGATACTATGCAGACATGTCCTTATCCCTTTGTCCAGACCCATGGTGTCCAACACCAGGGGTGACCCTAGACTGGCTTGATAATGACAATGACTGGTTGTCAGTGGTGGCAGATGCACCATGTGAACATGAGGGAGAAGTGTGAGGGGCAGGACAGGGCACGTGGGAACGCTGTGCTTTCTAACACCAACAGTACTCTAAAAATAAAGTCTGTTAACAAAAACCAAAATGACCACAAGGCTCCACCCTGGACCTGCTGACATCTGAGCATCTGGATGTCTCCATGGCAGCCAGGTGTCCAGGAGAGTGAACACCTGCTCTTTGAGAGCAGGAGAGGCCACATCCCCACATAGCGCAGCCCCCCTGACACGCCTCCCTCTGCACATGCCACCCGTCCTTGGTGGGCCAGGAGGTCTTTGCCCCGAGGTTACGGGCAGCTCATACCCTGTTGGATGGAGGACAGAACTACCCCTGTTGTTTAATAATCTGATAAACAATATCTTGTTTCTTTTTGTGTATACTAAAAGTCCTCATTGTTCCGTGAATTGTTGTTGTCACATGTTTTAATGTCATTTGAATTGGGACTCCGGAATATTTTCAAGGACCTCCCTGATAGGGGAACATATTTTGTTACAAATATGGTTTGTTGAGCAGGTAGGACTACTTACAGTGATGCCTCCTTGCAGCAGATGTTGCTGTTTGGGGTGCCCTGCTATGGACGGGTTTTTGGCCTGGGGTGTCCTGGCTCTGTGTGGGCGTGCCTTACTGCAGGTGGACGGCATGTTTTCCGGAGGAGATTATTTATAAATGAGCCACAGATCCCGGTTTGTTCAGCAATAAGACCCAAAATGAAAGCACAGCTTCCAACTGTCTCTTGCTTAATGTCTTGGCTTCCTTAGGTGATGATGCACTGCCCAATGGGTTAGACGTCACCTTTGAAGTGACTGAGCTGAGGAGGTTGACGGGCAGCTACAACACCATGGTGGGGAACAACGAGGGCAGCATGGTACGTGGGCCACGCGCGCCTTTCCCTTCTCGCCCTGGGATTTTGAGGTAGGAGCTTTTTACCTGTGGCCGCCTCTGGCAGCTGATGGCAGCTTCCCACCCGCTGCTCGTGTCTTGTCCCCCAGTCTGTTTATCCGCAGCTTGGTTTCAACCTCCTGGTCCATTAGATGGTGTTCTGAGTGGCTGGGTGACAGTGTTACCGCCAGTGATTAGGAATGCTGTGGAGAGGGTTCAGATTCCGAGTTCCTAGTTCAGCATCAAGACTCAGATCTGTAGCGCTTGTGTCCTTGAGTCGCGTAGTGGGCAGGTCCGCTTGTGCCTCACAAGGCGTGCCCAGCAGGGCCGTGTCGTGAAGCGTGCGGTGACCACCAGTGCAGGCCCCATGCGGCAGACTCTGGTTGTGTTCTCGGGACCGTCCTGCACCCATCTTGGTCTTTGGGAACAGTGACATCCTTGCTGCTTTTTTTTCTTTTCCTTCTAGGTGCTCGGCCTCAAACTCCCTAATCTCCTAGGACGAGCAGAAAAAGTGACTTTTCAGTTTTCTTATGGAACAAAGGAAACTTCCTACGGCCTGTCCTTCTTCAAACCACAGCCTGGAAACTTCGAGAGAAAGTAGGAAGCCAACCTGGTCCCTGACTGTGGTGGCCTGGTGTGAGATTAGAGAGTCGCGTGTGCGGAGCAGCTGACATGTTCAGCTCCTGCTTCTGCAGTGGAGTTGCTGGGGACAGCCGCAGGGTAGCCAAGCCTGTTGAGTGAGATGTGCGCCGCAGGCCACTGGCTCAGCAGCTAAAGCTCTATCCCATTGCCTCCTAGTTTCTCTGTAAACTTATATAAAGTTACCGGGCAGTTCCCGTGGAGCTCACTTCGGGAGACAGACAGAGGAGTGTCCACAGAGTACAGTGTAAGTACCCCCAGGTGTCACGTGTGTGTGTGTGCATTTGAAATGCGGTGTCAGCCATTTTCACTGATTGCCAAGGATAGCCAGAGCTGGGCAGGAGGGCATAGACTCCGCCCACCCAGCTGCTTCTTGGCTGGGCGCCTGTGACCCAGCTGGTGCAGGCGGCCAGGGAACACAGGGTGGCCCTTGTCCACCTGATCAAATGCCTTCTGTGCGCCCTGCTGCCCGTGGCCCTGGTTGTTCTTTCCTGTGCTTGTTGGGAGCAGCAGTGTCTGATAGCAGAGTCACTGTGCTTCACTGCAAGGTTCTGTTACTGTTTCACACTTACAGTGTGTCTGAAACCATGCGACTAGGCGACAGATGGAACTGGCGTCATCGGCCCGTGTGTTGACTTTAAGAGGAACTGCTCTTTCCCCTGCATCCTCCACTTCTCCTTACGCGTCTCCTCCTTTCCAGGCCCTAGTTAGGGGAGAAGAGCCTTGAGCACAAGCAGTTTTCCTAGAGTAGGTCTCTCCTCTGCACCCTCGTCCTCACCTGGGGGCTCCTTGGAAATGCACACTCCCAGGCCCCCGGGAACTGCCCTACCAGAATCTCTGGGAATGGGCCAGGAAGTTTTTGGCTTGGACTCTCCAAAACTGCTGAAACTGGGGAGGCAGACTGCATGGGCTTGACTTCCTCTGTCCCTGATGGTGGTTTGTCCTTGAACAGAGTTTCTGTCTTTGATGAGTATCAGGGTAGTGCAGTCCCTCAGTGCTGCTGTGAGGGTCACAGGGCCAGCAGGTGCAGCTCCTAACAGCATGACAGTAGTGGGCCCTGAGGCGCTGGATGCCCTGCCTCTAAGTGTAGCAGGCGGAGGTCGTGCAAGTTGCAGCTTGCAGCAGGTGCGCGCAGGTGCAGGGTGTAGACGGCCCCAGAGAGCATCGTGCTGCTGCTCCCTGTTCTGGTGTGGAAGGGAGCAGCGCTCAGGATCCTGCTCTGATGCAGTCCCGGTGTGCCCTAATGTGGGCTCTCATGGGGACGCTCTGGGGCATATGCTCTTCTCTGCAGCCCTGGTCCCCCATCAGGTCACCTGAGGGAGCCAGCAGTGGTTAGGCACCTGGAGCTTCCTTACCTTCTCCCAGCCTCCCTCCTTCATCTCTCTTTCCTGAGCCTTGTTGGAGAACCGATGCTAGGAAAGCCAGGGCGCTGTTCTGAGTAGGAAGAGGCCTGAGGCTGGAGCTGGTGGCTCTGAAGTCGGAGGAGCTGAGCTCCTGGAGGGAAGGACTGGGTCATGCCCACTGTGGTGTCCTTGGGCCACATGGAGTGGGGCTTGCTGCTGGCCCCGTGAGCTCTGACAGTGCATGAGGGGCATCAAGTAGGTCTCTGAGTGACAGTGCCTTTCTTCTCAAGAGCTCTCTTACGAGGAACAAGGGGGCGATTTAGGTAGCTCCCACAGGCATCTGGGAAGGCACCCGTCCTAGGGCCCCAGGGGCTGCTCCTCCCGTCAGCCCCTGACTCCCCAGTCTGCACGGTGCCTCGTGGGTGCAGAGGTGGATGCCCCACCCCTGCATGCTGGAGGGGTGTTCTGGGCTTGCGCTGTTGTGCCCCACCCTGGGTGCCCTTGGGTTGTCCTGCAGGGAAGGGCTTCAGGGAATGCCCTCTGGGAAGCTTGGGGTTACATGGCTTCCTTGCAAGAGTTACGTCACCATCAAACTTCCCAAAACCACCGGGCAACATTGGTCACTGTTCAGAGAGCTGGGCATTTCTGACACAGAAATCTGGGACTGCATTCTTCCATGGCTTTGGGGACAGTGTCAGGCTGAGAGGCAGGTGTCCTTTGCCTGGAGCCCAGGGTTCACGGGCTTCAGGCCTCTGACTGCAGGAAGGATGCTCTCAGCTCGTTCTGACTTGGTCTCCTGTTCCTCTGTGGTTGATACTGGATGCGTGGTCACCAGGGTTGGTACATGTCATACCTGTGTGGTGTTCCCTCTGCGAAGAGTTGGGGAAACTGCTGCACCTGCCGATTCAAAGACTAGACCGCGGCCCTGTCCCGCACCTGGACCTTCCGTTCAGATCCCAGCTTGCGCCCGCTTCCTCTTTTCCCTTTCTCCCTCCGTCCCTTTGAAGATGGTTTTTAATGACTTGGAGATGCCCCATTGCAGAAGTTGGTTTGCACGACTTTCCTGTGTGCGAGCCGCGTAGAAGGATGAGTCCTCTCCCCTGTGTTGCAGTTTCCCATATGGAAGACCAGCCACACCGTCAAGTGGGAGGGCGTGTGGCGGGAGCTTGGCTGCCTCTCCAGGACGGCGTCTTTCGCGGTGCGGAAAGAAAGTGGGCATTCGCTGAAGTCGTCCCTTTCAGTAAGGACTTTTCTCTTGGAGTGTGTGATGTGTTGACAGCTGTATTTTGAGAATCAGTGTTGGGGCCCACAGAGAAGTGCTGCGGAGGTCTGGAGGCCGAGAGGTGGGTCTTGGCTTCCTGTGAGCTGGAGATCCCCTCCTCCTGTTGTTTCTCTAAGTAACCGTGGAGAAGGCGTGACTAAGAGCTAGGTGTGGCCACATGCAGTTACAGGCCACACCTGTAACCCTAGCAACTTGAGGGGCTGAGGCAGGAGGATGGGAGTTCAAAGCCTGCCTGGGATACTTAGTGAGGCCCTGAACAACTTGGTGAGACTATCTCAGATTAAAAATACAAAGGACTGGGGATGTGGCTCATTGCTAAAGCACCCCTAGGTTCAAACACCAATACAAAAAATTAAAATAAACTGGTTCCAGTGGTGCATGGCTGCAGTCCCAGCGACTTAGGAGGTTGAGGCAGGAGGACCACAAGTTCAAAGCCAGCCTCAGCAACTTAGTGAGGTCCTAAGCAACTTAGTGTGACCCTGTCTCAAAGTTTAAAAAAAAAAGGTGAGGAGGCTCTGGGGATGTGGCTTAGTAATTGTAATACTGGTAGCCAATCCCTGGCACCAATAATTAAATAAATAAAAACAGCTCACTATGGATTATTTATTTATTTATTTATTTTGGTACTGGGGATTGATTCCAGGGTGCTCTACCACTTAGCTACCAGCCCTTTTTAGGTTTTTTTTTTTAATTAGTTGTTAATGGACCTTTACTTTATTTATTCGTATATGTACGTGGTGCTGAGAATCAAACCCAGTGCTTCACTCATGCTAGGCAAGCTCTCTACCCCTGAGCCACAACCCCAGCCCCAGCCCTTTTTAGTTTTTATTTTGAGAAAGCCTCTTACTGAGGTGGTAAGGTTGATCTTGAACTTGCGATCCTCCTGTCTCAGTTTCCCGATTCACTGGGATTACAGGTGTGTGCCACACGCCTGGCTGGAATGTTAGCTTTTAGAAAGAATGAGAAAGCTGGCTGAGTTCACTTGGGCCAGGGCTCTGGACTCCTTGAGAGGATGGGGCGACCAGGTGGCTTGGAGACTCCAGGAAGCAGAGGAGCTTCCGCGTTACTATTACTCAGTTGAACTCAGTGTGCTGCTGGGCTCCCTGGTGTGGAGGCCTGGGGCCCTGGGAGGGTGGGCGGGTCAGCAGTGCAGGGCTCGGCTCCACCAGTGCAGGTCAGCGCTCAGGGCTCCTTGCTCCTGGAGAACTGATCGAGGCAAAAGTGTCCTGGTGCAAATTTCTTCCAGCACGCCATGGTCATCGACTCTCGGAATTCCTCCATCTTGCCCAGAAGAGGTGCCCTGCTGAAGGTGAACCAGGTAGTGTCCTTTTGTTGTGGCCTCTCAGGGCCAGCACCCGTGGGAAGTGGGTCACAGTGGTCATTCTGATATCCAGCTTCTGCTTTTATGGTGCACTTGAGTCTAACAGCTGGAGTGTGGGGCTGCGGTGGGGCTCGGTGCCACCAGCACTGCAGAAACAAAATGGCCTGCAGGGTGACAGCCCTGCTCACAGGGCCCTGGCCCCGGTGCTGCTCTCTCCACAGTCCATTCCTCTGTCTTCACAGAAGCTGGGGTGGGGACGGGCCACGGGGACTTTGGTGTGCTACATGATAGGCCAGAGGGGAAGAAAATCCAGGGCAGGGCTCCATCCTGCGTTCGAGGCCTCCAGGCTGGGCCAGCAGCGGCTGCAGGCCTGGGGGTTGTGCAGGGCCGGAGGCTGGAGGGCGTGGAGGACAGCTGCAGACAGAGTCTCAGGTCCAGGGGTCCCACTGCAAAGGCGCCGGCCTTCCCCAGTGCGTTTCCTGGTGCTGGGCTGCCGCAGGCCCTGTCCTCTGCCAGTTCTACAGCGTGTGCTGCATAGTGCGTCTGCCTCCCACGCGTTCAGTGTCGTGTCACCCTCTGCAGCCATGAGGACACGGCTTCCAGGAGACAGTCTTCTTTTGACTTCTAAAAAGTGCAAACAGCAGTTAAGTTCTCGCAGAGCCCTGTCCTGGTGGCCTCTGTGTGAGCCTGCGGGTTCTCCCCACAGGAACTGGCCGGCTATACTGGCGGGGACGTGAGCTTCCTCAAAGAAGACTTCGAGCTTCAGTTGAATAAGCAGCTCGTGTTGGATTCGGTGAGTGTCCAGCTAGGACACGGCCACCTGGGTTGTTCCTGTAGTTTGGAATCCTGGTAAATCTCAGTCCCTGCGTCACTAAGGCACGTGGGTGGAGACCTGGAGCCTGATCTTTTGTGCTTAACCAGAATCACAGGCACCTTAACCAGAATCACAGGCACCTGAGGAGCAATGACAGTCACTTCGTTAGAAAACAATCTGCTCATTTTAATCTAGAGGACTGTGAGAGGGCCTGTCCTTGTCATCTCAGGCCACAGAGGCAGTGTGACCTGACGTGGAAGTGTCTCCTTTCCCTTACAAGGTCACTTCCATGAAAATGCTTTACTGTGTTTTCCGGATCACAGGGTTCTGGGTGCTTCCAGAATCTTTTTTTCTTTTCTCTTTATTCCAGTTTGGTGGTTTACCCTGATTGCTCAGGAAGTGAGGAGTCTGAATTTTTTTTTTTTTTTGGGGGGGGATACTGGGATTGAACCCAGGGCCTTGGGCATGCAGGGCAGGCACTACCCACTGAGCTGCATCCCCAGCCCGAGGAGTCTGTATTCTGATGCAGCCAGTGGAGCCCCAGGTCTGCAGCGTGGGCTGATCTGTGGCGTCCACCCCCTGCCCTAAGCCTCTCCTGCCCTAAGCCTCCCTGCCCTAAGCCTTGATGGCCAGGGTGAGCTCACAAGATGGCCAAGCCGCTGCCTCCAGGTGGTCTGTGACCTCCTGCTACTGCTGCTGTTCAGGTCCAGTGCGTTTCCCCTGCTGTGGCCATCCCAGCTAAGTGCCACAGAGGCCGCTGCTCGTCTCTGTGGCCCTGTTCACCGAGCTCTTTGCTGCTGTCCTTGACTTCATTATTGTGTTTTTTTTTCCTACCCTTCATCTTCTTTTGGGTGGCTCTGCCTCATGGGTGTGCTATCCCCTGGGTTCCATGGCTCTTCCCCCTCTGCCCAGTCTCCCAGGGCCTCCTGGGCTACCTCACGTGTGCCCAGAACACTTAACACTAGCTGCCACCAGGCAGAGTCATGGAACACAAAGCCTGATTTGCACTGAGGTGTGGCGTAGGTCAGGTGACTTGCTGACAGCAGGTGGAAGGGGTTGTACACACGCCTCCGCCTTCGCACCACTGCATTCCCTGCGGCCTGCTCTGCCCACACTGCCCAGTCCTCATCTCTATCTGAAAAAGAAATACCTGAGCAACTTTGAAGGACTTAGGAATTGGCAGGGCAGAGAGACGGGAGATGAGCTGGCGTGTGGGGCCCGAGGGTGTGGCATGGAGGAGCAGAGCCCAGTGGGTCTGATGGGGGATTGTGTGCTGTGAGGACTGGGTCTCTGAGCGAAGGCAGGTGACTGCCTCCTGACCTGTGAGCTCTGGGGCTCTGTCCTTGAGGGCGGCTTGGAGGGGTGCATCTCTCTACCTTATGATTGTGGGAGCATCATAGCCTGGACTTGCTGCTACGTTCTGGGTGCTCACAGGGTTCTGGGTGATCCTCCTGCATTTCCAGGCCAGGGCAAAGGCCTGCCAGGTGCCGGGTTGCTTGACCAAGGTGCTGGTCTCCCTCACCTGTGAGCCCAGGGCTTGTCCTGCCAGGCCTTGCTTCTCATCCTAGAGTAGGGGGTGGTCAGTGGAAGGAGCCGCTGGGCTTCAGTGTGGCTTTATTTGCCATTCGAGGTTGTCTTGAATGAGTTCTGCAACCCTGCAGCTCGGCAGTCTCCCTCTGCCACCCTGGAACCTGAGGGCAGAGCCCTTGTGCCACATGTTGGGGTGGGGCCCGCCTTCCGTCTGCTGATGTCTGCGGGATGAAGGAGACACTGGGGACGTAACTGTCTGTGTTGCCACAGGTATTCTCAGCCTCTTTCTGGGGTGGAATGTTGGTGCCTATTGGTGAGAAGCCATCGAGCATTGCCGACAGGTAAGTATCAGGGAGGGGAGTTTGCGGGAGTTTCCCTTGGGTCTTTTGCTTGGTTTCTTGGGGGTTTTTATTTGCTTGCTTGTTTTGTTGAGATGGGGTCTATCTAAGGTGGGAGGCAACTCCTGATCCTCCTGCTGAGCCTCCCAAGTTGCTGGAGTTACAGTCTATGCCATGGTGCCCAGCTGGTTGATTTCTGACAAGATATTTTAGAAGAGTTTTATCATTAGAAGAGCAAAATTCCAAATTCTACTTTGCTTTTCTTAAGCTAATTTTGAAATGCACACTATACCTGGTACTTTTTTTTTTTGCTTTGTGTTATTCATTGTATCAAAATTTTTGCAATGTTCCTTTTAATTGTGAAAGAATATGGTTCAGGCTTGTTGTAGAAATTTAACATTCAAGGGAGTAAGAATCCCAGGCCTACTCAGAGGGAGTGGAATCGACCTTGGAGACTGATTCCTTTTGTCTGCTTTGTTGTGTGTGTGCATGCATGACATATATCAAGTTGCTAATATACTTTTACATAAATTTTGTGTCAGTGCTTTTCAAAAAATTTTGAGGAAATTATAGGGTCGTCCTTCACTAGGTCACGAAGAGTGTCTTAATTAGTAGCATTTTAATGGCGGACAGTGTTTTGTTATTCAGATATATTGTAACATTGTAGTCTGCCTTGTATCATTGGCTATTTCAGTTGTTTCTAATTTTGTGATTTTTCTAGAAAACACTGTGACAAGTAACTTTGTAAACAAGTTGTTCATCTTACTTTCTGAGAAGAGCTTCCTGGAGGTGGGCCTGGAGGCAGGTTAAGAATGTTGCCAGGTTCTGCTGTTTAGAGAGCCCAGGGCAGTTTCCACCTCTGCCGGCAGGGCCTGAGATTGTTCTTAATGCTTGGAAATTGTCATTGGGGGCACGGAATGGTCTTCCACCTATATTAGTTAAAATGTGCTTTAATGTATGCTGGCTCAGCCTTTTTGGATGGTAATTTGGGAGCATAGAAATCCTAAATTTATAAACTCTGGGACTTAACAGTTTTCACATCATGGATCTAGTTTTAAAAAACATAAGAAGGACTGGGGACGTGGCTCAGTGGCAGGATGCCGAGCCCTGAGGCCCTGGGTCTCATCCCCACCATGGCCAAAAACCAAAGAAACTTTGGTAAGTGTGCAGAGATTTATGTGCAAAGATGGCCACCCCAGCATTGCTGTAGTCAGACGTTCACAGCCGCCTCAGGGAGGCCGCAGCAGGGCAGTGGTGGGAGGCCAGCACAGCCACCTAAGGGAAGGCTGCTGGTTATTAAAATCCGGAGGTAGACGTCCCGATTTTAAATTGGGGTATGTTGAGCTGGTCCCCTTCTGAGTAGGGTGGAACTCCAGGGTGCACAGGAGGTGACGGGTATAGTGCCCAGGGCCTGGGAGTCGGCCCCAACCTGGACAGTGGCCACCTGGAGACGGGGATGCCGTGGGCGGGAGCATGGGGCCTTTCACGTGTGCTCTGTGCTCTCTGGATCGCCTGAGTGCTTTCAGAAGAGGGGGCCGGCTGCTTGTTTCTGGGATTGATGTTTGTGGGTCTCAGAGGAGGTTTGCTTGGGGCAGTAGCTGCAGTGGCCCTGCCAGGAGGAATACCTGCTGCTGCTCTTATCTGGAGTCGCTTTTAGTTGTTATCATGATCTAAAGTTAGGTTTTGAAAGGTTTGGTCTTAGAGAATGGATAGGATTTCTGAGAAACTTTATTTTCAGTTGTAATTGGACACAATACCTTTATTTTATTTATTTTTATATGGTGCTGAGAATCGAACCCAGTGTCCCCTGCCTTGGAACTACCTGGGCTCCCACATGGTAGGCAAGCGCTTTGCCACTGAGCCACAATCCCAGCCCCTAAGTAATTTTTAAATCATCATTTACTTTTATTCAGGTTTTATAAGAAAGAAGATTTCCAGTCAATTTGAAACACAGACAGAATTAACTTAAAAATCATAAGCCCTTTTTTCTAATTAAAAGTCATCATAGAAAACGTGAAAAGCACAGTCTGTGTCCTTTCAGTGCTGTTTCTGAGATGCGGGGCTGGACTGTCCTGCTTTTTACCTTCTGCTCCACTGCGAGGGCATCACGTGGGTGGAGAGGACCTGGGGCCAGCACCCTGCGGCTCTCCCCCAAGGCCTGGGTGTCTCCTGCGCATCTCCAGCAGCTGTTGAGGCTTCAGCCTGGGGCGGGAGGTTAGAGTTTTGGAGTTCCTGGGTCTTGTGAGTGCCTTCTCCAGCTCTGGGTGTGGCGATGGCGTGGAGCATCCCCAACCAGACACGTGCTCCACCCTTTCAGCCCATCTTGGTTTCCCCCGTGAGTGGCCGGCCTCTGACACGTGCTGTCTCGCCCTAGGTTCTACCTCGGAGGACCCACCAGTGTCCGTGGATTCAGCATGCACAGCATCGGGCCCCAGAGTGAAGGTCTGTCTTTCCCCAGAGCAGTGCCCCGTTGAGGAGGCAGTCACCGCTTGTCCTTGAAAGTGTGCGTGTGCGTGTGCTCACGTGTGAGAGTCAGTGATGGGTGTCCTGCTCCTCAACAGTACAGTTAGTGCCTGACCCAGAGTTCACCAGGCAGCAGACGTGGAGAGTGGAGTGGATTACAGACGGATGGGAAAATGTGTCGAGCAAAAAGCATCGGGAAGTGGCCCGCGTTTCACACCTGGCGAGAACCTGAGCACTTGCTGGTGTATCTTTTTAGGTTCAGATCTGTGTGTCTTTGTGCTTTTTGTTTTGTTCACACACTGATTTTTAACTTGTCTTGCTCACCACCCCACATAATAAATAACGCAACAAGTAATTTTTATGGGAATAAATACAATTTTTTAAAATTTTGAGATGGGCCTCGATAAGTTGTTGAGGCTGGCCTTGAACTTGTGAACCTTCTGCCTCAAACTTCACAGTAACTGGGTTTACAGGTGTGGCCACTTGTGCTGAGTTACTTTATCATTTTTAGTGAATGTCTATTTCAACTTTTTTTAATATTTATTTTTTATTTTTAGATGGGCACAATATCTTTATATTTTTATGTGGTGCTGAGAATCAAAACCAGTGCTTCATGCATGCTAGGCAGGCGCTCTGTGGCTGAGCCCTAGCCCCAGCCCCGATTTCATTTTATTAACATTCTATAATTGTTTTTAACTAAGAGAATTTATTCTTTGTTTCCTGGGCTGTTGGGTTTGGAACCCAGGCTTTATTTTTTAGTCTTAAGACAGAAAAATGGAGCTGAAAGAGCAGAGGGCCCCTCTGTGACAGCACTTTGTATCTGGTCATTTGTTACAATCCAGGAACAGTGCTGGCTTCACCAGCACAGTGCCTGGTCAGGGTCACTGTTGGCATGGCACATTCTTTGGTTTTGATAAATGCAAACTGTCCAGTGCCCAGCTCTCTGGTGTCAGAGTGTCCCTGCCCTGGAACTCCCTGGGCTCCCTGCACCCCATCTCCCCACGAGCCCAGGCCTCTGCAGCGCTGGGCTGCAGTCGGGCATCACCATGAGTCGTTAGGGCTTGGCATCCCCCCAGTGAACTTTCTGCCCCATTGTGAAATGTTCTGCTGATCTTAGTTTCACAACGCCCGCTCCACCTTCATCCATCACAAGCAGTGACTGCGCAAGAGAGATTTTTTTAAAGGGTAGAGTGTCTCTTTTTGCTTGTTTTTAGAGGGCTTTAGAGTGTCATTTTTAGAACAATTTGGAGATTCATTTTATTCTTTTTCTAAGCAAGTGTGACCTGCTGATTCTGTGGAAGTTTAGCGGGCTCCACTTGGCATTGAAAGTAACTCAGTGAAAGTAACTTCCACTGCCGCCTGTCCCGGAGGGATCGCAGGATTCTGGGGCGAGGATGTCAGCACCTTGGTGTTTCTCTAAAGCAATTTGATGTATCATGAGCCTTAAAGTCTTTATTTTTGGAGACTATCAGTGATATCCCCAAACTGGAAACTAGATAGCCAGATGCCCATCAGCACTGGGACAGGCAGTCGGTGATGCCTTCACAACAAGATGTGGGGATCGGTGCAGCCACCAGCCGAGGGATTGTGTGCGGACCCCAGGAACCTGCAGAAAGCAGGCAGACTGCGCCTATGGGTGCTCCACGTAGGCCAAGCCTGCTGGTAGAGGAGCTGCGTTGGCGTGGGTGGTGGGTGCCATCAGAAGGGAGAAGGTCTTTAATGAAAGCCGGAAATGTCCACTGTGAAGGAATTAGAACCCCATCTGACACTAGGAGAGAAATGGAAGTTTTGGTCCATTTATGTTGTAATTCAGGCATAAAAGCCTTATCTTTAAAGAACATCAACATTAGGAGAAAGAACATTAAACTGGGAAACAAACTACACTAAGAACTCTGAGTGTGTGTGTGTGTGTGTTCATATGGGTTATGTAAAGCTACATTTAATCATACGTTATTATTTGCTGGAGGAAAAAACAACAGGCTACTAGCTGGTTGTATGTGTGGGATGAGAAGATCTCCATTTTTCCTACTCTTCTATGGTCATGGGATTTTCTACAGAGTGTATTTCTTTTCTCTTTCCCTTTCCCTTTTCCTGTGATGCTGTGGGAGCCAGGCCTGTGCACAAGGCCAGTGCTCTGCTGCAGCTGCACCCAGCCCCGGGGTTGCTTCTCATCAGGAAAAGCTTCCTGAGAACAGCGGGAGGCAGCTCGGGAGGAAGGGGTGGCTGCTGCCGCCTGGGTCCTGTTTCCCTTCTGGTTTCAGTGCTGAAAGGGCCAGAGTGATGCAGGGCTCTTCAGCAAATAAGCAGTGCCGACCTTGGGTTGACCTATTCATGGTCCCTCATTTGAGGGACTAAGATACTTTCAGTGGTATTTTGTAACAAGAATACAGGGGCTGGGGTTGTGGCTCAGCGGTAAAGTGCTCACCTAGCACGTGTGAGGCCCTGGGTTCCATCCTTAGCACCACATGAAAAAAATAAAATAAAAGTATTGTGTCCAACTACAACTAAAAAATAATTTTTTAAAAAAAGAGTATAGACAACAAGGTCGGAGGGATTTTGGTGGCTTTAATGTTAAATGTAATGGGTAGGAGCGTTTTTAGAAATAAGGAAAAAGTGAGTAGTCAGGTTTAGGGAAAAGTAACCTTTGTCCAAAAAAAAATAAAAGTGCAGGTGATCTGAACCGCTGACTAGCAGCCTGTCCCCTGGGACGGGCTCCTTGCCTTTGGACAGACTCTGCAGCTGTTTCCAGAAACGGCAGGAAGGTTGGTGAGCAGTGTCTGGATTGCCAGGAGGAGGTGTGTATGCAGTGAGGCCCCCAGGCCCTCCCTGGTTCCTTCATTCACAGATGGTGAACATGACCCAGTGCTTTCTTTCTTGAACTCTACTGCTCCCCTCCCCCCAGTTATATCAAATTGTAAAACCAGGAGAAAAGAGGCCTCAGCAGGAGTGGGGGCTGTGGCCAGGAACCCGAGCGTGAACGGCACCGGCCCGTGACGTGGCAGTGCAGTGTTGGTTTGTCAGCTGCTCCTGTTCTGCCCTTCGCAGGGGACTACCTGGGAGGAGAGGCCTACTGGGCTGGCGGCCTGCACTTGTACACCCCGTTGCCCTTCCGGCCAGGCCAGGGCGGCTTCGGAGAACTTTTCAGAACCCACTTTTTCCTGAACGCGGGAAACCTCTGCAACCTCAACTACGGTAAGACGCACTCCCGTGAGCTGCGCGGGACCGAGGTTTCGGAGTTCAAGACCCCAGCACACAAATAGGTGGCTCTCTTTTTAGATTATATAGTATTTAAATTTAGGAACCCAGCTTTTCTTAGTAAAAATCTAACTACACATAATATAGTGCCCAGAAAAAAGTTGTTGATCAAATGAACAAATCATTCGAGAAATACAGTCATCCTGTCTAACAAAGGAATAAGCTCTGTTCTCGATTCTTCAACACACACGTCCAGAGCACGGGTGAGCACAGACGTCAGGGCCCCAGAGCTGCACGGGGACCGTCCTGTTCCTGGGGAATGCAGTCCAGGACAGGCTCACAGCAGACACATACATCCAGGGGACCTACCTGGAAAGTCCTGTGGAGACGCGGCTCTCAGCTGGGGCCTGGAGTAGGGCTTCCCAGGTGGCCAGGGGCCGGGGCTGGGCAAGCTGAGTGAGAAGCCTGGCTTCCGGGACTTAGAGCAGCGGTGGCCCAGGCTCTCATGGCTGGCTTTGAAATGACCACAGGGCAGAGGAGGAGGATAGCGAGCAGCAAGACTTGTCTGTGGACAGTTCTGACATGACCCCATACAGGCTGTTGTCACATGTCCTCTCTCTTTCAGGGGACGGTCCCAGAGCCCACATTCGCAAGCTGGCCGAGTGCATCCGCTGGTCGTACGGAGCGGGCCTCGTCCTCAGGCTCGGCAACATCGCTCGCCTAGAGCTCAACTACTGCATCCCCATGGGAGTGCAGCGGGGTGACAGGTGCGTGCAGGGCGCCCACAGCCGCGTGCCTCTCTGGGGTCTGTATTTTTGGGTGTGGTTAATCATATCAGTATCTTTTAAGAGCAAAGATTTTCGGAGAAATCAAATACTTAGCCAAAGAATAAAAGAATCCATGGATTTTCCTCCAGTTGGTCTCTCTTCCAGTTTGGAGGTGCTCAGCCCCACTTAGGTGCTCCATGCCTGTTGGCCCAGGGCAGTGGGAGCCCTCTCCTCTGGCCGGGCATTACTGGTTCTGCTTGCTGAACACAAGGTGGCGTTGCTGGTTCTGGCTTTGCAGGCGGGGCTTGAGGCCTCTGGAGGAGGACAGTCCTGCGGCCTTCTTCTGGTCCAGGGACGTGCCATCTGGCCTTTTTCTGGTGCTTCTTTTTTGTAGGAAAGATTGCCAAGTAGTTATCCCTTGGTTTCTGCCATAAATTGGTTCCAGGACCCCCGTGGAGACAAACCCCACATGTGACTGGCCTGTGTGCACTGTGCGGTGTTCAGGCAGGTGTTTGGGCAGCATGTGCGCATGCCTTCGGGGCCCCAGCCCTCCTGGGTGATGTAGCGCCCAGTCCAGGGCTCGAAGGGAGTTCAGCATAGGACTTGGCCGTGGGAAATTCATGTTCTGCTTTCTAGGAACTTTTTTTCATGTTATTTGGCTGCAGATGGCAGGATCTGTGGATGCAGCGTCCACTGACGTAGAGGCTGTTAGGTGGACGGATGTGCTCAAAACGCAGTTGTGGAGGTCAGGCCCACATCTGGCATCACTGGAGTTTCAGGAAATGCAGAAGTATTGGCACAGTGGTGTGCACTGGGCGGCTCAGGCTGCCACCGCCACACTGTAGGCAGGGTGGCTTTGACAGCAGACATGTCACGGCTGCAGAGCCGAGGTCCAAGATGGGGCGCTGGCAGGGTGGGTCCCTGACTTGCAGAGGGTCGCCTTCCCATCACAGCCTCATCAGGAGGGAGCCAGCCAGAGCGCTGGAGCCATGAAGGGGCTTGAGTCCCACCAGGGGACCCTCCTCCAACCACGGCCACACTGTGGGCTGGGACCTCAGCATAGGAACTGGGGACACGCACTCCCTCAGCGTCTGGGCGTGTTCCTGTTATTTTGGGTGTGGCCGTGCAGGGCTCTGGCTTCATTGTTTTCTCTTCATTTTTGGTCTTGCTTATGCTACCCTTGAGCGGCGGTGTCATCTCAGTGCCACCTCCTGACGCAGGGACATGCAGCACTGTTTACCCCTGTGCTCTTCCTGCAGCGTCGTGGGGATGGTGCTGTGGGGACCGCCCACTAGCAGCTCTTCCCCAGCCTCGATGCTCGGGCGCAGTTGAGCACCTGCCACCCACATTCCTGATAGTTCCTACTGTGTGGGAGAGGGCGAGCGCCTCCCCTCGCTGGAGGGCTGGCTCGGCCTCTGCGCTGTGTCCGGGGCGCTGCCAGCACCTCAGACTGCCTCGGCTGCTCCGTGGAGCCCCAGCCTCTCTGCTCCCCACCTCCCTGTTCCAGCACAAGCTAAAGCTGCAAAGGGTTTAATAGCATAGGCTATGCCCATGTGTGCTCTGCAACCGGGCCAGGCTCCTTGGTATGGCCGTGTGACCTGAGGCGAGTGACTTAACCTGTCTGTCTCTCCTGGAGAGTGGACAGTAACGATTGTGGACCCTTGTAGAGTGAGTGCGTGCAGAGGACCCTGGACTGAGGCTGTGGCTGGAGAAGGTGGTGGTTCTTCCTGTGGCTGCTGCTGCTGTGCCCACCACGCCAGGTCTTCCCTGTGTCCATCAGGAGGTGCTTCCCTTTCCTCCCATGTCACCCCGGGTTCCGCTGTCTGCTGTTTGTGACGTGCCACTCGGTGCAGAGCGAGGGAAGGGCTGGAGCCTGGCGGAGCCCCAGCAGCGGTGAGCAGGTTCCCCTCGCCTGTCCACGCTGCTTTCCAGAGACTGTTCCCACTGCAGATGGGGTCCTCGGCCCCCCTGCACTAGCAGCCCCTGTGTGTGACACTCTGCAGGTGGTGCTGGAAGTGCTGTGACAGGGCACTAGGGCCAAGAGGCTGGAGTGTGGCCAGCACACACGGCCAGGTTCCTTCCCCGGTGCTGCAAAGGCTGTCAGAATAGGGATATGGGGGAGCGCATTTCAGATGGTGATGTGCCCTGGCACTGCCTGGAGGTCCTCCAGGAGCCTGGGGACAGCAGGGTCTGGGAGCTCTGGCAGCCACCACCCTGCAGTACCGACAGAGGCCACTGGGTGTCAGCGTGCCCCAGCCGCCGCGGCTCTGGGAGCACACCATCCGCTCTGCTGGGCTTGGCGGCTGGCCCTGCAGCCCTCAGTCCCCTTGCCCTGGAACAACCTGAGAAAGACGTTTCAGAGCCTGATTCCAAATGTGGGCTCCCAGGAGACGGCAGCGCCGGTGTCCGTAGGCCAGTGCAGGGGAGCCTTGACCCGGGTGGGTGGCGGCTGTGTCTGTCATGGGCCGGGAGTGCCGTCCAGCATCCTTGAGTCGCCTTTCCCACTGTCCCCGCTGTGGCTCAGGGTGAAGTTGTCTATCCGAATTGGAATCCTGTGAGGTTGGGCGGGTGCTGCCCGCGGGAGGTCATTCTAAACCTGGGCAGCTGGCGGATGGGAACAGTGAGCGTGGTGGCCTGCGGGTACCTGTAGTTTCCGGAGCTGCCTGGGGCACTGCAGTCTCAGGGGTGTCTTTGGAGCACAGTCTCTGGAGCTGGGTGACACACAGGTACCCATCTGGGAGCGCGTTCATGGCTAGCCATAGGGAAAGAGACCTTCTCAGGGTGTGTGGAGGGGCAGTAAGAGGCCCTGCGCAGCGGGAGCTGATCCGGACCTTCCTGAAGGACAGTGGGCCAGGGAGGACTCTGGCTGGAGAGCAGGGCCAAGATGTGCCAGTTTGTGGCGTGGCTGGACATGGGCACTTGTTCAGTAGGGGCAGGGGCCACACCAAGGAGCCTGAGCTTGATGTCCCTCTGCCTCCTAGCCATGGGGCGTGTCCCCGGGGGTTCACAAGGTTTCCGAGTCTGGATCTCAACTTCGTTTCCATTGCTGAATTCCTGGAGCCTAGAGCAGCGCCTGGGGTTTGAGTGGCAGCCAATGAAGATGCCCTGGCACATGGCGGGATTGGACACAAGCCACCAGTGGTTGGAGCAGGCGGGCACCTTCAGTGTGACCTTGCCGAGGCCCGGATGCTGTGCTGTGTGCGGGGCGGAGGCAGGAGAGGCTATGGGGGCTGCACAGGACAGTGGTGGTGGCAGTAGGGAGAGGTAGAGGTGGCCACACCTGGCCCTGAAGCAGGAGGAGCAGGCTCAGGAGGCCATCCTGAGGGTGCCGCGGCTGGGCATGGCCTGGTGTGACCTTCAGGGTGTTTTTTTTTTTGTGACTGGGTGGTCTGTGCGCTGCCCCTGCACAGTGGTCTGTGGCTGGAGTGAGCCTGTGCTGGACACCGTCCTCTCCCGGGTTAGGAGGCCAGGTTGGCTTGTGCCCGCTAGTTGTGTGCAACTCTCTTTGCAGTGGCCTTGGCGAGGGCTGCGTCTACACTGGTGGCGTGGAGCCCGGCGCGGCTCTCGGGCCCGTACGTGGACAGGCGGTTCCAGGGCCGCGCAGGTTTCGGCTGTGCTCTTTGCCGTTCCGGCCTGTGGGTGGGGTTGGCTGTTGCTCACGCAGGGACTTCTGGTTAGTGGCTGCTGCTGGTGGTCAGGAGGGTGGCGCTCCTAATACCAGCAGCGCGAGCATCACCTGCAGAGTGCCAGCTTGTGGCCGGCGTGACAGACATGGCACATGATGTGACCCTTTGCATCCGTCCCATCCTGGGTTGGAGCAGGTCCAGGAGGAGGCCCAGCTCCACCTGTGAGGCTGTGACCCTGGGATCTGGTCTTGTGGTCTGGGCCTGTCCTGGGTCCTGTGCCCTGTCTCCACTCCCACCCCACCTCACCCTGTTGTTGCCCCTGGGGAAGGTCAGGAGGCAAGGAGAGAGCCGTGGAGGGTTCCTGTCCTCTTTCCCTTCGTCCTCCAGAGTCTGATTCTGGGTCTGGCCAGGGAGGAAGCAGGGCCTGGCGGGTTTGGGGGAGGGGGGCTTGGCTGGCGGGCAGGGAGGAGGCCTGTGGAAAGCAGGGTGCCCGGGTGCTGCTGAGAGCCACACCTGGGGTCAGGCCTAGCAGGGCTGTTGCGATGACCGCTTCCTCTTTTGCAGGATATGTGACGGTGTGCAGTTTGGAGCTGGGATACGGTTCCTGTAGCTGGTGCACCCTCCAGAGTACCTTGGGGACACAGGCCACTGGAGTCACCTGTGCCACACGCCTTCTCAGGGGGACAGTCGAGGGTCTTGGGCCACGGCTCTGCTGGAAAACCATGCCAATAAATTTTAAAGACAAACAGCTGCATGGTGACTCTGGTTTGTTTTCACCACCTCGTGACCTGCGCCGCCCCTTCCTAAGGATGCCCTGTGTCCTTCCACCTGGGTCTCCTAGACCTGGGCTCCCCCACCTCTGTCCTCCTCCGCCCAGGGCCACTATTGGATCCTGCGTATAGATACATCAGCAGAGCTAGAGAGCGGGGAGGACACTTGGCCCCAGGGGACGTCCAGCACTCCATGAGAGAGCGTGCAGCTGGGTGAGGCCAGAGGCGGCCACGTTAGTGGGTATGTGGTACACAGTGCTGGCGGGTGACACGGGAGACAGTCATACTGCCTGATGTTGGGTCCGTGAGGTGGAGGGAGGATGTGCTGTCTGTAGACAGAGGGCAGCAGCCTGGGTATCGAGTTGTTTCCTGTGGCTACTCCCGTGGGTCTTCACACACCTGTGGTCAAACAACACAGTGCCTCATCCTGCAGGGAGGTCAGGGCCCGAGGGCTCCCCTGGGCTCAGGTCAAGGCCGCAGCAGCCTCCCGCCTCCCACACACTCGGGACCCATTGTCTGGCCTCCTCCCGTTTCCAGGGCCCGCCACTTCCTCGGCTCGTGGCCCTGCCTGCGCCCCAGCCAGCAGCTCCCTGTCTCTGCCCCTCCTGCCTCTCTGCCCCCTTCCTGGGCCCTGGTGATGCCTCTGGCCACTGGACAACTGGGTGATCTTGCTGAAGGTCAGCTGGTTAGTGCCTTTGACTCTGCCACCGGGCTTCTCCCTGGCCACATCACACAACATGCTGTCCTTGTCCCTCATGTCCACTGGGGATTGGCTCCTGGGCTCCTCATGGACATCAGAGTCCCTTGTAACCCAGTGTAGTGTTTGCAAGGAACCATGCATGTCCTTCATCCTTCATGTGCCCTGCCTCATCTCTGGGTGACCCAGGATGCCTAACGCAGGCACACGCTCTGTCAACAGTTGTCACACAGAATTATTTAAGGAATGACGATGAGAAAAGAAAAGTCTCTACGTGTTCAGGACAGATGCAGCTTTTGCCCTGTTTCCGATCACAGTCGGTCGAACCCGGTGCCCAGCCAGGAGGGCTGGCTGTCACATGTTCCAAGGTCCAGGACGCGGCAGCTTCTGGGGCGCTATTCTGCTTGGCACAATTGGTGTCTCTTGAGGTAACATTTGGGGGAAATTCCTAGCGATGTGGAGAAAGATGTGTGGTTTTGTGTGTTTTAAGTCAGACCTCCTTCAAAGTCTCCAGTAAAGGGTGACATACAGATGTCCAGGGTGCAGGTGATGCCCTGCATCTGGAATGCTTTCCTTTTGGAAAGCCGGGACTGAGTCCCCGTCACTTGTATCCTCCCTGTGACCTCTTATTTATACTTCTGCCAAGTGACCTAGGGATTTTGGAAGCAGCCTGAGCCTAGGGACCTGCATCATCTGTGGGCCAAGTTCTCGGACCCCTGATGGCCCCGGGACTGCCCATCCTCACCTTCTGTATGACTGACAAGGGTCTTGACAAGAATAAAAATGTCACCTTTCTTTTGACAGTTGGGGGCATGGGGCAGGCGGCCTTCTTCCACAAACAGCTTATTGTTTCATTTCACATTCAGCCTTTAGCAAAACGGGAAAGCCATGTGTCAAGAGCAGCAAGAGCTGCGCAGCACATACTGTGGACAGTGACCTTTGAGGGTCCACCTCCCATGTCAGTGGAGGACCAAGCAGCAGCCAGCCATGAAGACTGGGTGTAAACAGGCAGGGACGCTGCCCTGGGGCTGAAACCAGCTTCTTAATTAAGCACCTGGGTCCCTGCTGTCACCAGCAGGGCCACAGCACTTCAACTTGCAGGCTGACTCCACAGGCCATGCCTTTAGGAGGTGAGGTGACAGCTGGGACCCTGGGTAGAGAGGTGTGTCCTCGTCATTCTCAGGTGGGATCAGGTGGCAGAGCAGAGCATCCAGCCAGGGACAGCTCAGGAAGCGCATCCACCAAGAGACCACAACCAGGCGAGTTCCTGGGGAAAGAGGTGCTCTGCAGCTGCCTTAGGAGCTGGCAGAGAAGACAAATGACGGGCAGGAGAGTGTCCTCCTCTGCGTCTCCTCTAAAGACCTGAAAGTTCTGCACCGGAACAGAGTTTGACGTTGGTTCAGTTAACCTTTTGCTCTACTCTGCAAGGGGCAGACCACGAGGCCAGCTGCAGGTTCTGATGGCGAAGGCTGCGTTTCTTGTTGGGGACCAGCTGGGTCAGCCCTTTTCCCCCCGTCACCAGGAGACTGGTTTTCACGACACCTGGGAGCCAGGTGGAGTCCTCGACATCACCAGCTGGGGGTGTCCTGCCGTGGTGCCAGGCACCTCCCGTGTCCCACCTGCTGTCTGCAGCCCGCCATCCCACCTGGGAGCACACTGTTGTGCCCAGTGCTGTGGTTACCAGGACACAGGACAACTCCCTCGGCCACCACAAAGCTGGGCAGGTGCGGCCAACCCCCAGCGCTTCCCTCAGACCCTCCCTCCACGCCACTCTCCTCAGGCCAGCAGCTCCTCAGCCGAAGAACCCCAATTTCCAGTTTCTGTTTTTAAACACCAGATAAGCTTCCTTTGAGACAGTGCCCGCCTCCAGATGCCACAGAGCACAGGGGAAGAGCCCCCAGGGATGAGCGCCGCTGACTGTTAATGAGGGACCGTGGGGCCGCCTCACACTGGACTCCCAGCGAAACACGGCTCCCACAGACAAGGGCCCGGTTCCTACCGGGGTGGGCTGGACTGGGCGGGGGCGTTCCTGCTGCTGTGGCCGAGCTCCCAGGAGCCCCTGGCCTCACGGCTGCCGGTCAGCTTCCTGTTGCGCTAACAGATGGCTGAGGTGTCTGGCCTGGGGCGAGCAGGCTTGCCTGGCTTATGGTGGGCTGCACTGCCTTGGGCCCAAGGCAGCACCTCGGGGCTGGTGTGTGTGGCAGGCAGACCGCTCTCTCCCCTCCAGTGGCCTAAAGACCTCCTACTAGGCCTACCCTACAGCTCCCTCCACCCCCCAGCAGTGCCCCGGTAGGGCCCAAGCCTAAGGCCCCGTCTTCGGGGGACACCTGCAAGCCACAGTGTGGCCTTTGGCTCATCCACCCAGACGGAGGGGAGGCCTCTGAGCATGTTCCTGGGGCCAGGTCAGGTCCTGGCTCTCTCCCCCGGAGGCTGTTGACCAGGTCCAGTCTCTTCAGCCCTGTGAGTCCAGCCTCCAGGGGATACCACCAGGGCCATCTGGGGCTTGCTGGGGACGTCCACCCAGGGAGGCAGCTGCAGGCACTCTCTGTGGTCTGGACTGGACTCGGAGCCCAGCCTGTCACTCAGCAGCAGTGACTCGAGTGGGCACTCTGTGCTCCACGGCCAGGCCGCGGAGAGGGCTCCGCTCTGCTCCTCTTTGTTCCCTGGTGTCCACAGCGTTCCACAGTGGTTCTGTTGGAGCCACTGAGCACAGGCCAGTGGCAGGTGCTCCAGGGTGGGTCTGGGGTGCAGCACGGCCTGGGCCCAGGTTGGCTCTCCCACGCCGTCAGCCCCACTCACAAAACATAAAGGTGGCCAGTGGCCTCCAGTGCTACCGCGCACGGGTGGCTCCTTAAAGCACAGTTACAGCACCCAGATCTGGACCCCAGGGACAATGACAACGCGGACGTTTCTTTGTGTCCCTTTTTTTCTGCTGATTTCATCAGATCATTGTGAGTACCAGCGTTTCTCAAGCTCACAGCGCAGGACACCATTAGCACTGTCCAGCATTATTGAAGCCCCCCAAAGAGCTTCTGTCTATGGGTTGATGTTAGAAATTAAAACTGAGAAATTTCAAAAATATTAAGATACTAATTCATTTAAAAATAACAAACTCTCACATACATAGTACTTGAAAGAGGAGGGTTTTTGTTGTTGTTGGAACCAGGGATTGAACCCAGGGCCCTAAGCACTGAGCCACATTCCCAGTCCTTTTTTTTTTTTTTAATATTTATTTTTTTAGTTGTAGTTGGACACAATACCTTTATTTTATTTATTTTCACGTGGTGCTGAGGATCGAACCCAGGGCCTCGCATGCGCTAGGCAAGTGCTCTACCACTGAGCCACGGCCCCCGGCCCTGCCCAGCCGCTTTTGTATCTTGTTTAGAGACAGGGTCTCCCTAAGTTGCTGAGGGTGGCTTTGAACTCGTGATCCTCTTGCCTCGTCCTCCCGAGCCACTGGGATCCCAGGCGTGTGCCCCTGCACCTGGCGAGGAGGATGTTTTAATAGCCTTTGTAGAAGACTGAATATTCTTGGAGTTCATGAAACTCAGGCAGTGATACTATTCCCCCTCCTCTCTTCTTTAATCCCGTTTCCCCGAAGTGCCGGGTGGATCCCAGGGCCTCCACACGCCAGGCAAGTGCCTTCCACAGGGCCACCCCCGGCCTCCACAGTGACACTTAGAAGTTAATTGCAAAGTGGCATCTGCAGCCCCACCCAGGACCTCTCCACGTCCACTCGTGTGAGACCCAGGGCCATCTGGCACTGCCAGGAGCTGACACTCAGGCATGGCTTTGTGACATCACACCGTGGTCCTTTGGGAAGTACTGGTTCCCTGAATTATTCAAACCTCCCAGATGCTGACATATGTCACGATTATGCAGATACAAAGATCACGTTCATTAGTCTCAACGCTGATTGCATCAGAGTCGGTGGACACCGCCAGGCTCTCGGAGGTAGGCACGAATTTCCTCAAACACTGATTTCTGCCCGAAGGCTCTTTTCATCATGGGCATCAGATGCAGCGTTGCTTTCCTTGAGGTTCCCTTAACTTGTTCCTAAGGGAACATCTGCCAGATGCCCACGTCTGGATGCCAGCCTGCCAGGAGCCCTTCCAGGCAAAAATGGGCTCTGCCTGGGAGCAGCCCCAGGGCTTTCCTGGAGGCCAAGGGGTCTGGGGCGCCAGGGTGTGGAGGAGAGGGTGCAGGGACTCGGTTCCGTAATCCGGCTCTCTGGGTCACTGGCGCCTCGGGCCGAGGCAGGTGGTGTCCAACAGTTGCTGGGGGCCTCTGGCTGCTGTGGGCTAGGGCACATGCTTCTGCGTCCCGAGGGGCTTGTCCACCCAGTGAGCTCTGGGGAGTGCTGGCCTTGTGAACCTCCTGGAAGAGGTCAGGGTCCCTGGGGTCTGCACGACCCTCTGGGACTCACTGATCATTGTCCAAAGCAAATTCTCGGAGGCTTTGGGTCCTCCCCATGTGGTCTCTGCTATTTTCGATAGTCATTCCGAGAGCCCCGTAACAGGTGGTGTGGGCCTGAGTGAGGAGGACGCCCCTGGGCAGAGGGTGGAGCTGGGAAGTAGCCCTCCTTTCGTTGTCGGGTTCTGTGAAATGGGGTAGCAGGAGGCGTGGCAGAGTGCCTGGCACCCGGGGGCTGGCTCAGAGCCGGAGTGCCTGCCGGAGCCGGCAGGTGACGGGCAGGGATAGGCCCCTGACCCGGGAGAGACAATCCAGATAATGGCTGTGGTTTGAAGGAGAGAGGTTTGTAAACCCCCGAGAGACTGAAGAGCAGCATCAGACTTGGATTAAATAGCAAGGCGGATTTCCCACTTACAGCGTAGATTTCTGATTGAGAAGGGAACCCCGGGGTCGCCCCCCCCAAGGCTACTTTCCTGGGTCACACCAACCGACCGTGTTTCAGCATGAGCAGCGCCTTGCCTGGGAACAAGCTGGCTGGTGATGTCACGGCAGCTTGTCTCATGCCAGGGCTGTGGCCTTATTTGTGGCATTTCACTGACAAGTAAATGACTGGATTCCTCTGCCAAGTCATTAGATAACTTTTAAGAACAAAGGATGCTCATGCCAAAGGAGATGCAGCATTATCTTCCTAGAAAAATAAATAGTAATCATTTTTGAAAAGAAAGTACATTCTATGAATTTGACCAACTGAGAAAATTACAGCCTCGCATCCCTGCCCCCTCCAATCAATCAATCTTGTCAGATGGAGGAAGCCGTCCCTACGCTGATCACTACATGGATGTGCCGGTCAATTAAAACACTCCGCTTTCGTCTGGTTGAGATAATAGCAGGCCTGGAACCATCCGTCACTGGGAAATAGAAGGTGACCTCCTCATATTGAGTCAGAGACCCAAATACAATTGCTTCGATCTTATTATCATACCCAGAAATTACCGCTCCTCCGAATGTAATTTCCCTGAAATACTAAGTGGGCTGAGCTGCGGCTGGACACATTAGAACATAATAAAGAGACGGTGCTGTGGCCTTGATGTTGGACTTGGGCGTGAAAATTGACACCCTGCCCTTCCAGGAGAAGCACTGAGGTCAAACAGGACAGCATCCCCTGAGATGCTGCTGGGCTGCGTAAGGGTCAAGTGTGACTCATCACCAAGTTCAAACCAGCGCGATGAGCTGGGCCTTGTCGGGAGCCAGCTGCGCAGTCCCCGAGGACTGGGCTCCCTGAGCCTGACCCAGGAGCCTTCGATGGCTTCCAAGGCCCCAGATCAGGGCCTCAGAGTTTCCTGCTGTTGGAAAACAGCCCCCTCCCTGCTCTTCCGGGCTGGGAACGGGAAACCTTATCATGGGTCCAGGAGTCCCCTGCGGGTCCTTTGTTCATTCACTCTTTCCACAGCACTGGGCCGGGCGCAGGGCCCCACGCAGCTGGCTCCCTCCTGATTCCAGTGGAAATGTGGCTCCTATTTAGCCCTAAAGACCCCTCAGCACCCTGTCTGCAGGTCCTTTCAGTGCACCCCCTCCCCTGAGGCCCCTTCCCCACCGTCTCTCCAATGTCCTCCCGTTTCTGTGGCTTCGTCTTCTCCCCTCCTGGGGGTCGGTAGTCCTCCCCTGCCCTCGGGGTCTGAGCGCCTAGGAAAGGGCCATCCCTGCATAGCTCTCCCAACAACATTCCAGTGTGTGAGTGCCAAGAGAGCGAGGTGACCCCAAGGAGCAGAGCAAGGACACCTAGTGATGCTCGTGCCGGAGGCGCTTAGGGTTTCGGCATCCAGGACCCCCGACCCAGCTGCAAGAGCACTCTCTGGGGCTCCCCTCAGCTTCCGCCATGAGAGGGGCTTCTGTCTTCCAGGCCAGGCCAGCACTGGCAAGGGGTCAGTGCTGGCCATGACTCCCAAGGGAAATGAGGAGCCATTGGTCCAAAACAGTCTGAAAATGGAGGCCTGGTTGGAAAGGGCTTCTCCGGCCTGCTGGGCTCCAGCATGTCCCCACTGCCCTTCTCATAAGCCTCAAAGACGCTGAAATCTTTATTTGTGCAATAAACATGGGAAAGGAACGATAGCTCTTTAAAAATCAATGAGGTGACTTCTCTGACCCATGTTTTTGGTATGCTGTTAGAGTTGCTTTTGTTGTTGTGGGTTTTTGCAGTGTTGGGGTGAAGCCCGGGGCCTCTTGCTACGAGGTCAGTCTCTACCACTGAGCCTCCCCCATGCCCAGGGAATGCGGGACTACAACACGGGGACCCCCGCGCCCCACTCTCTTCTGTTAACACTCTATGTCCCTGGGAAGGGCGGGGCTGTGGCTGAGGTGGCAGAGCACCTGCCTGCAGGCTGGGTCCTGGCTCAGTCCCCTGTGCCACAGAGCAGACTGTCCCTATGCACGTGTGCATGTCCAGTCACCACAGTTCAGGGGCCCGTTTCGGCGCACAGCCACTGACCAGAGCCCAGCTTCCGATTCCCTTAGTTGTCCTTTCCTGTCCCAGGGTCCCCCGACACTCAGTCATCACATCTCCCCGGGCTCTGCTGGACCGCGACCGCCTCTCTCAAGTTCCTATTCTTGGTGGCATTGACCGTTTTGAGGAATGCCCGTGAGGGACCTTATAGACGTCCCTGTATTTGGCTGGCGTTCTGATGGGGTGGGGGCCCTGCTTCTGTCCCCAGCAGCACAGGGAAACGCAGGGGGAGGAAGGAAGGGAGGGAGGGGGAGGGAAAGCCTCCAGGGCACCATTGTGACCCAGAGTATATGTCTGAGGTCATCGAGTCCATTCACACCACTGGGTGGCCACCATTGTTCCCCTCCCCCACTGTCACCCTCCATCCTGCTCTCACTGGGGATCTGACTTCTCTAGGGACCTCACATAAGCTGCATCAAACCGCGTGGGTCCTTTGGGTAGGTCTTCAGGTGCATCCGCGTTGTGACCCGGGTCCGGGCTGCATGGATGCCCACGCCCCGTCATCCCTGGTCCGCCTGCGGACGGGCCTGGAGTGGCCTCTCCACATCCCAGGGAACAATTCTGGTGCAGAGAAGGGTGTGTGACCGTGGCTTGTCCTGCCTGACCTTGATGACACTGCCCAGCAGGTTCTCCGTCACCGGAGGCCCATCTGCCGTGGTGTTGCCTGAAAAAAAAATGAGCTCTGTGTTTTAATAGCTCTTTATAATAAATATTCAAGCATCGCTGATGTCTGAGCAGCCTTTCCAAGCCGTGCGACTCACCGGTTCCTGCAAATTTGGAGGTCGGCAGCCTTAGGACGATTCCCTGTAGGTTCGCTCCTGATTTAAGAGCAGGATGTGCCGCCCCTCCCCCGTCTATGTGGGTAATCAGAGTGGTGGCTCTGTGGGGAGCAAGGTGGCTCATCAGGGAGCAGATTGTACCCTGAGTCGTGACCCTGCCCGGATGCAAATGTGCCAGTTGAATGGCTGATCACCTGTGCCTGTCTGAGCCATCATTTTCTCAATCAAGATGATTCTAATTGGTTTCGAAATCAGTCTTCTTGGCTCTACATGAACATCCACTTGTTATTTTTTGGTGCTGGCAGTGAAAAAGCAGACTCCAAGCCAGCGAGTTCCCTGGACAGGGTACCTGAAGGCCAAGAGTCGGCTTCCAGGAAGGGGTGTGTGTCCACGGGCACAGGGGAGGGACATGTGGCCCGGGAGGGTTCTCAGCTGCCTGGGAGCCGTGGAGCAGGTCTTGGCAGGTGGTTCCCAGGTGTCCCCAAGGCTCAGCGTCCCTGGCACACGGAGGCTGCTCCGGTGCGTGGTGAGGAGTGAGTGTGTAAGCTGTGGGTGGAGGCTCGGCTCGCCTCCGCTGCACACCTGTCCTGGGTGGATCCCTGCCGGTCAGCGCCACCTGCTCTCTGCCCAGGTGTCCTGCAGCGCCCTGCAGTGGTTTCTGTAATCAAAGGTGCATGCTTGGTGGCTCCTGTCCCCAGGTGTGGCAGGCAGGGCCCCTCAGGGCTCACCCCCCCCCAATGCAGCTGTTCAGGAGCTTCCTGCGTGAGGAGGAGGGCCAGCTGCCGCCCTGCTGTGGGGAGCAGTGTTGCAAACGCGTTGCTCAGTTCCCGAGGGCCTTCAGTCCAGGGGCCACACTGCTGGGGAAGGAACCAGGGCCTCGCGCATGCCAGGCAAGTGCTCTACCGTGAGCCACACCCCAGCACCCGCCTTTTTAAATTCAATTTTGAGACAGGGTCTCACCTAGTTGTGAGTTGCTGGGGTTTGCGACCTTCCTGCCTCAGCCTCCCGGGTCACTGGGGTGACCCCCGCAGGCGTGGTCCCCGCACGGCTTCCCTTTCCTCTTTCACACACTGGGTTGGGTGGTACGGTCCTTCGCCTCCACCATGGGGACCTTCAGGCATTAATGTGCCGTAAACGAAATCCGCTGCGGGCTGTGCTCCAGATCCACCTCGCCTAGTTCCCTGTGGCCTGAGAGTGAAGAAGTGTGCTTAATTTTGGGACCAAAAACATCCAGACTTTTCATGACAAATGGAACTGGGGTTCTGTGGTCGTCAGTGAACTCTTCCTGGCACGCACCACGCCACCTGCTTCTGTGTATTGTGCACAGTTGCTTTCAGGCCCAGTGGCAAAGCTGTTGTTGGGACAGACTGACCCCTTGCAGGCCCCTGCCCTGGGCCACCATCTCCCTCCCAGGCCCCAGGGCCATCCTCATGGTCACTTCAGGGGCCAGAGGTCTGGTTCAGAATGGGGAGCAACTCACTCCCTGCCAGGGAGCCCCACTTCTGTTCTTTCCCCAGAGACTCTTCAGTCTTTCCTTCCTCTGCAGTGTTGCTGTCAAACTGGGGGGTGGGGAGAAAAGCCTTGTGATTTGCAGGCGGCTGATACATATTTGGCAAATGAATGGTGAAAAATTCAGACTAGGGTGTGAGCGTCTGATAAGCCTGGCCCTTGTTCTCCCAGCCAAGAGGCACTTTTCAAGTAGCTTACTTACTGCTTCTCCCCTTCTCCAACAGCTGGGGGTGTCATTGTTGAAGGGGGATCATTTAAGGGGCCCTACCAGTTCTACGCCGTGGAATACTAGGGATCAATAATTTGGCACCAGGCTGTTCATTCATTCCCCACCTATAAAATATTCAAGGACACAAAGTGCATATGTTTTGTAATTTGCCTCGAAGGCAGAAAGAAAGGCCCGAGGATCAATAAAAATGCGACTTCCCTGGTCCCAGGGTTGCTGATGTCTCTGAAGTCCTCTGAGGAGGAAAGGCTGGTGAGCCGCAGGAGCCCGGCCACAGTCGTGAGGGTCCAGGTGGGTGTGGCCTCTCCCCAGCTCACTGGGTCGGCAACTGTTAAGCGACACCATGCACCGTGCTGGTTTAGATACTGTGATGAGAGAGGCTGGGAACGCTTCCCCAAGCACAGCCAGAGTGCCTGCGAGTGTCACCTGGGGAAACGGAGCCTTTCTCCACCAGCAAATCAATTCCACTTCGTCCCTTCTCCCCACACTTCTCACTCTGCTAAAGTGGCTTGAGGTTTGAGAGTGAGCACCACCCGGGACATTTCAGGGGATGAAGGCTGAGTGTGCGTGTGTGTTGTGCGCGTGTGTGTGCGTGTCTTTTAAAGTCCTCAACCTCCTTTGCTGCATGAAAGGAGGTGAGAGCAAGTTGGCAGCGTTTAAGACTCTTTGTAAGCCCAGAGCTGCTGGGGCACACGGGGCACAGATGAGGAAGGAGCCTGAAGGCAGGTGAAGCCAGGTAGAGGGCTCGGCTGGGCTGGTGGCAGCTCGGTGGCAGCTCAGTGGCAGAACGCTTGCCCGGCACGTGCCAGAGGAGGCCTTGGGACCAATGGCCCTCTGGTGAGCCTGCCTGGGGATGTTACTGACTGGCTGTCTATCCCCAGAACTGAAGTCTGATTCGCAGACGGCGAATGCTTGGATTTCAGCGAACCGTGAGACAGCTTCTCCCTGGATCAGGATATGGAACCAGTTTGCTGGCGCCCACGTCCTGGCAACACCCTCTGTCCCCAGGGTGGCCACTCTCCACCCAGAGCAGAGGTGGCCTGGCTTCTCTCACTCGCCCTGATGCTCCTGACACATCGCACCGAGTTTCCTTTGCTCAGTCGGGTTCCCTCCCCGCACACAGCCACCACCCACCCAGGCCCTTCCCTCATCCCTGGGCGCAGGCTGTGCCTCGCCCGTGCCCGACACCTCGCTGACAGGCAGGATCGGGGTGAAGGTTCCCGATGCCCACCTGCCACACCGCATTTCCTGTTTGAGTAGAGTTGCTCCCTTTGGGCACCAGGTCTAGGAAATGCCGTGGCACTGCCTCTTCCTTTACAGGGAAGATGGCAAGGGGGGAGACTGAGGTTGGTTGGGACCACACGGCAGGCTACACGTGGCACGGGGCTCATGAGGTGTTCGCTCCTGTCTTTAAGGACGTTTATGAGGAACCAGCCTCTTTGGAAGACACAGTTCAAAGCAAAGCAAGCCACGTGGTCTTCTTTAGTAGGGGCAGCTGTGTGTGATCTCATTTTCATATTTTTTCTCCCAATGTCAACTGTATGTGGAGGACGGTCGGTGTGGGGTATGCTCAACACACCCCGGGGGAAGACCTGGGTTGGTGAGGACGGAGTGAGGCGCGCATTTCTGCATCTCATTATTTTTATTAACACCTGGCACTTTCCAGCTAGGCGCTGTGGCACATACTTGTGGACCCAGCAACTTGGGAGGCTGAGGCAGGAGGATCGCACATTCAAGGTCAGCCTTACAACTCTGTGAGACCTTGTTTCAAAATTAAAAAATAAAAATGTCTGGGGATGTGGCTCAGTGGTTAAGCACCCCTGGGTTCAATCCCCAGTGCCCAAAACACCTCAAACAAAAAATCCCATCCTTTTACAAATTCGTCTACAGAATTCCAGACACTTGACTCTCACGTAAAGCCCAAGCCAGCTCCTCCTGCAACTAGGAGCCCCTACATTGTAGCCACTCCTGCTTGGAGTACCGGGGCCACTGTCAAGGTTCGGGTATCTTCTAGAGAAATCCCTCAAACTGTAATGGATTTTGAAGGCAGACTCACCCTGTCTCTGTCGCGTTCAGATCAGCAATTACCAGACGAAAACTGAAGTTCCGCCTGTTCACTGGGCGCCGAGTCACTGGAGAAATACTCAGACTTGCCAACGTTTACTGGGCACTACCTGTGCCGGACCGTCCTGCTTCCTCAGCCGCTGGACCTCGGCGTTCCTGCGTCCCACCCCCAGGGATGGCTCTTTTCCCACCCATTGTCCTGGAAGGTGTTTCTTAGAGCTTCTGTTGGGCCTGCTCTCCTGACCCCAGGTCCTCTGCCTGGGTCTGGGGGAGCCCCGGGCGGTGGGGTGGGGGCAGTCCCTGCTCTTCCCAAGGCAGGGTGTGTGCGTCACACCGGGTCTGCTTCTCTGGACCCAGGGTCTGTGCCAGGACCCCGGTTACTAGAGGCCAGATGGGCGTCCCTGTCACTCAGGGCCCTGGGGTCTCTGCCTGGCCCCACTGGGCTCCAGGCCCATCAGGATCTTGGTGGTTCACCATCTGCGCATTTCCCCAGGGTCTGAGTGACATCTGGGTCCCGGGAGGGAGCCCCCTTCAGCCTCCCTCCCTCACCCCAGCCCCCTGGTTCTCCAGATGCTCCTTTCCCAGCCCTGTTCCCCTTCCCTGCACCCCAGGATGTGGCCTCAGCAGGTGCCTGGCCCAAGTGGGTCCCTGAGTCGGCTCCGGGCTGGGCTTTGATGCGTTTCCTGCTGGCGTCTTTGGTGGCTCCTGTCCTGGCCGAGGTCAAGGGCAGACTCCGAGGAGATGCTGTCTCCGTGGCCCGTCCTCCTCACCCCAAGTGCACACCACCTGGTTCCCACTTACGGGTCAGCCACCTCCCCCCAAAGACGTCCAAGTCCTGCCCCCCCCACTGTGCCTGGCACTATTTGGAAACGGGTCTTTGCTGTGATCAAGATGAAGCCCAGTGAGTCCTCGTAGGGCGAAGAATGTGTTCCATTTTATTTTTACAATTAACCTGCCAGTGCTCTGCCGCCCAGGTGTGCGGCTGGACCCTAGAAAACAGAAATTTGGACCCTCTTTAGCTTTTTATCGCTGTGACAAAGACCTCAGAAAATCAGCTTAGAGAGAAAAGATCTATTTCAGTCCACAGTTTCCAAGTTTTCGGTCCACAGTGGCCTGAGTGAGGCAGGCATTGAGGTAGAAGGTGACGGGTGTGGCCAGGAAGGCGGACAGCTCATGAAAGCTGGGAACCAGGGAGGAAGGGCCACTGCCCAGTGACCAGCTTCCTCCACTAGGCACGCCCCTCCAGTTCCCACCACCTCCCAACAACGCCATTAATTCGTGAATCCATCAGTGGATCCTGAGGGTCAGAGCCCCATGATCCATTCACTCCCCAAGAGCCGCACCTCTGAACACTGTCGTACCCGGGACCAAGCCTCCACACTGGAGCCCGTGGGGGACACTCCAGGTCCATGCCGTCACACACACACACCTACACATAGAGAAGTTACCTGGAGCGGGAGGGAGGCTCAGGAGGGAGATGTTTCTACAAGCCAAGGATCACCAGAGGCCAGAGAACCACCAGAAGTTCAGAGAGAGGCGTGGGACTGATTCTCTCTCAGAGCCTCCAGAACGGACCCAACGCTGCCGACACCGTGACGAGTACTTCTAGCCTCCAAACCAGGGGTAAATAAAGTTCTGTTCTAAACCACCCAGTTTGTGACACGTTGTTATGGCAGCCAGAGGATACCAATACTGGACAGTAAGCCCCCCCACCCCTGGCATGTTTATGGTTTCATGATCCCCTGTGTCGGTTATCTTAAGTCAACTGTGGTCCAAAAATACTAAATGGAAAATTCCAGAAATAGACAATTTGTAAGTTTAAATTGTGTCTGGGATGAGATCTGGCACTGTCCTGCTCCTTCCTGGCAGAGCTTTGAATCATCTCTTTGTCCAGTGTATCCATGCTCTATATGCTACCTGCCTGTCGGCAGCCGTCTCAGCAGACTGTCATGTCGCATTGACCATCATGTGACACAGTGCTGGTGTTCAGGTGGCCCTTATTTTACTTAATTGTGTCTCCTAAGCACAATAGTAGTGCTGCAAAGGGAGCACCCAGGATGGCAGACGAATTCTGGTCCTCTGTGGCAAAGCTGCAGAAAACAAGGTAATATACAGAGGCGCATTCAGGCATGCAGAGGGGGTCCTGGAGGCTCCCCGAGGATAAGGGGGCTGGCTGGCTGTTCTCTCTCCCCTCGGCCTGGTGGCCTTCTCTTCCTCTTCTGAGTGCAGGGAAAAGGTCACTTCATCATTGTCCCAGACCAAATGTCCCTTCCCTAACAACCTTCTATCTCCAAGCCCTGGACGTCCTGTACCAGCCCTCTCTTCCTCCTCCCGGGATCCGTGCCCACTGGCCCACTGGCCCCTGGCCACCGCTCCACCCTTGTCTCACACCATGGGCATGCTGGGCATCTGTGTTACTGTGGGTGGTACCATTTTCCTCTGCTACAGACTCCAGGAGGCCAGGCTCTGCTCATTCCCAGGAGGGGGTTGGGGCCGGGCGAATGCTCACTGCATGGAATTGAAGGGGTCGACTGTGTGGCCAGGCCCTGAGCAGGCACAAAGGGAGACAGCAACCTCCACCCACAAACCCAGACGGTTTGGGTGGAGACAGCTCGACCCCTGTCCTGCCTCTGATATCCCCTATCTCTGGGTGAGGGGCCTCCCATCATCCTCTTGGGCTGGGCAGGATGTGGCCTGACCTCCTCCTCCCGCTCCCTCAGCTCGGGGCTGCGTCCACTCCTGAGCATCTCCCGGCAATTCCCTTCTCTCCTCCTTACCTGTGTCCCTGCGTCAGTCCCCATGCCCATGGGCAGCCAGCCAGTCAGCTGTGCCCACCCAACGGGTGGAGATGTCACAGGTGGAATCTTTCCTGGCTCCTCTGGGGGTAAAGTCCCCTTTCCTGGGCCTCAGTGATGCTCCCTCTGCCCCCTGGCGCCCCACACCAGGGTGGCCCAGGTTTCACCCTGGGGGAGCACCCCGGGCTCCCACCACACCTGTCCCCCCACCACACCTGTCCCAGCAACACTTAGGAGGTCTCAGTGTGTGCCTGGCCGCCCTGGCCCGCCAAGTTCTTGACCGCACAGGTCCCCCGCCAGGCGCCGGGTTCCTGGAGGCTCCTTGGCCGAAATGACACGTGCGTGCGGCGGCGTGCTGCGCCTGGACTTCCCGGAGGCGCACAAAGGGGCAGCACAAAGGGGCGGCTGTGCCGGGCGCGGGCGCTGGGTCCCGGGCCACCCTCCACCCCGCCGCGCCAGCTGTGGCTCTTATCAGCTGGACTTGGTGGCACCGTGCGGCGCGGGGCGGGGACGCCCGCCAGGGACAGCGCGGGCGGGGACGGCGGTGGCCGCGCCCACCCGGCTCCTCCCGGCGAGCGAGCGGCGACCTGGCGGCTCGCACTGGGCCCATGTCCTCCGCGCCGCCGCGCCCGCCCGCCCCGCGCGCCCCCAGGATGAAGAAGGACGAGTCGTTCCTGGGCAAGCTGGGCGGCACGCTGGCGAGGAAGAAGAAGGCCAAGGAGGGTGAGTGCGCCGCAGGTCCCCGCGTCCCCGGGTCCCAGACCCGCGCCCGCGCCTCCGCCCGGTTCGCTGCCCGCCCGACCTCTGGGACAGGCCCTGCGTCGTCCCGAGACCCTTGAGGCCGCTGGGAGAGCCCCGTGGGTTCCGGGCGGACTCAGCAAGCGTGGGTCCCCGCGTCCACCCTGGTCGAGCGGCCATGTGGCGCGACCGGCTTGCCCGTGAGCGCGCATCGGACGCCTCTGGCGCAGAGCCGCCGGACACCGGCTGGGGCCGCTGTGATTTTTTTGCGCGATGCCTGTGACCCGGTTGGAGGAGGCGGGAGAGGGGCGCGGGGCTGGCGACCACAGGCCCTGAGGCCCCCAGATTTTATGCTGTGCACCCAAGAAAATAATGTGGAAAACTCCCTCCCGCCTACATTTTAAACTTTTTTAGAGTTGGGAGGACTATAACTTCTGGCGTCTGTCCTGTGCTTTGAGCGAACTGCGGCCCCAGGGCCTCTCCACGGCTGCATTCCTGAGTTTCCCATTGTTCGGGGCCTGAGATTCGTGCTTGGGGCATCGCCTTAGAGCATGATTCCAGGTGGGTGGGAGGTGGGAGGTGCCTGCCCAGGATGGGAGGGGGCTGCTGCGGTGGGGCAGGGGGCCCAGGGCTGGCTTCAGGGAAGGAACCCTCTGTGGGGGTGCAGAGTGACTTCCCTCAGCCACCCTAGCCTGACTTCTCCCCGAAAGCTCTTCCCGGGCCTCCCTGGCTAGTGGACCCCTTGGGATGCATGTGGCCCCATTACTCTCTCCTGGAACACCCGTATTCCTAGTGATGTGCCGCGGGGTACAGGTGACATACTTACTCCCAGGGGAGGTGTGTCCCCCCCCCAACATTCCTCCTCCAGGGGTCTGCTATACTTGTGTCCCATATTTAGCTCCAAAGCTCAGAGATGGTTGCGCAGAGGAGGCCCAGGGCATAAAATGTTCAGGTCAGCCCTGGTACTAGGCGGCTACGCTGCAGAGCACACTGCACACCATGGTCTGGTACCGCCTGGCAGTCTGAGGTGTCCACTGAAAGTGCCCGTGACCCACCCCAGGGGGCGTGTCCCCCATGCACTTTACCCTCCCCCAAGCTTCTCTCCAAGCCAGACTCTCCAAGCCCAGTGTCCTGAGGGCAGCCCCTGTCACCTCCACTGGGTCTCCTGAGTGCTCCCAAGTAAGCTGCAGTGGCCACTCCCCCGGGCTGTGCACTGGAGGACCTAACCCTGCCTGTGTTCATCCCAGGGTCAAGTCTCCCATGAGTCTCTAAGTGGCAGCCGCCCTTCTCTGCCATCCCTTCCTCCTGCGGTCTCATGGTCCCCACCAGAAGTCATTTCAGTTCCCTTTTGTCCCTTTCAACAATCATGACGTCCTCTCCAAATTCATTCCAGTCCGTTGTTGTTTTTGAAACAGGGTCTCTGGGGCCTCAGACTGTCCCGGAGTTCCCGGGCTCAGGCACCCTCCCGCCTCAGCCTCCTGAGTGGCTGGACTAGGGCACGCGCCTGCCCGCTGGCTGCAGTCTCTGGGGCACCTGCTGGGCGGGGGGTCCTGTCTGCATCCCTGGGGGTTAGGCTGCCTACAGAGTGCCCCGGAGGCCTGTGAGGGGCTGATATTGGCTTGAGACCCCAAAGAACCAGATAAAGACGACTTTCTCAAGGTAGCAAGGGCGTGGAATTTTCTGGACGGCTGTGGTTTTTATAGGTGACTCATGTTCTTGGGATGTGAGGCACACAGGCCTGCAGTAGTGGACGGGCCTCAGGTCCCAGCAGAAGTGCTTCTCCCCTGGCTTTTATGAACCAATGTGTGTGTGAGAGCCGGGGCCAGTCCGGCTGTGTCTGGATGCCTCATGGATCCCAGAAGTCAGAGCGTCCAGTGATGACCAGAGCGGGCAGGAAGGCAGCTGTGGGGCCAGCTGCTGGGCCTGCCTCTGTTCTCCAGAGTGGGGTGCCTGGTGCCCGCTGCACACAGAGGGTCGCAAACCCTAATTGGTCTCAGAAGCATGTGCCGAGGAAGGATTGGATTTGGAAAGTCCTCCTGTCTTCCGTGTGGTCCTCTGGGAAGAGAAGGAGGGGAAGGCTGGGTGCACAGACTGAGTAATGAAGTTGAATAATGGAGAGTTGAGAGTTGCCAGTGCTTCTGCAGGCCCGTTGCCTGGGCAACGCGCCCTCCTGCCCCTGACTTTGGATGGTCAGAGTTTCTGCTCATTTGCCTACGGGGAGTAACCAGGGACCGACATTGGCCTGCCCGGCCACCAGCTGCACGGTCATCGCCACTTCCTTCTTTGTTAGAAAGAAGAGGCGGATCCAGGGGAGGATGTGACTCTGTTTCCTGAGTTGAGGACCCTGGAGGGGAGGGGTGTGTGTGGGGGATGGGATGGCCCATGAAGTTCAAGGTCCAGGAGCCTGTGGGCATTTGACTCCACCCCAGCTGGCAGGGTGGGATCTGTTGGGACAAAGGTCCTGCCCCGAGCAGGGAGGTGGCCAGGGAGCTGGGCGTGCTGGGGCCGGTGCAGGAAGTGTCTGAGAGTGAACCCGGTGCGTTGCAGGCTAGGGTTCCACACTGCGGTGGTCATGTGCCTCCGGGCTTAGGAAAGGGAACCGTGACTAACTGTGGGCATTCGGGAAAAAAGGAGGGGACGCTTCAAATCCCCAGAGCTCCCCGCAGATGCTCTGGGATCAGAGGCCAGTGCTCAGCAACCCAGCTCAGCTTCCGGGAGGTCAGAGGACCTGGTGCAGAGGGACAACCCCTGAACCCTCCTCGCAAGGTCCTGTGACCCGGGGCAGAGGCCCATAGGTCCTGCCGGTCAGGGGCGGGGCCAGGCCCAGACAGTGGCTGTTTAAAGTCCCCAGAGGCAGAAGCCCGCTGGCTGCGGGAGGCCCTGGATGAGAAGGGCCGGGACAGTCAGCTCCAGCCACCTGCCCTGCGAGTCCCTTCTGCTTCCTGGAGGCCCAGGCCCAGGCCTGCGTCCCCGTGCCTGATGCTGGACATCAGACACCCAGACTGGTGACCTGGTCAGGGTTTTCCGGAGAGCTCAGAGTAGCAGGGCCAGGGCGGCTGACCCGCAGGTTCCGGCCCTCTCTGGAGAAGAGCTTGGAGGAATTCCTCTTCCTAGTCCTGAACAGCCTACCCACGCGCAGATGTAAACAGTGTGCAAGAAAATGTGGTCAGAAGCACAGTGGGCTGTGGTTTCAGAGCAGTCTTCGGTTGCAGCACCCTAAGTCGTGAGTGGACACCGAGGCAACCTCACATCTGAGCCCCAGCTGTTCCCCTGCCCAAGGACCTTCTGGCAGGTGGGGAGAAGCTGCTGGGGACATCTGCATATGGGCTTTGTGAGGGTTCTCAGGTTGTTTGGGTGACGACCACGGGGCGCCCCGGCTGGGTCGCGTGGCCCGACCACACTTAGGTGCAGGAAGCTGCGGAGAGCCGCGGGGCTGCCTTGTCACACACTGTCCTCTCTGTCCTTCCCCAGCGGCACCCTCTGTCCTCGCGGGCACCTGGGGTGGCAGCGCTGTGGGCCGTGGCCATCCTGCTCGGCGTGTGGAGGCCCCTGTTGTTTCTGTCTCTGTGTCCCCGTGGTGTGGACATGGAGCCTCTTTGGTGTCCCCGGACCATGGGCTCTGGGGAGGTGTCTTTTGCCGACTGGGGTTTGTTCTCCGATTGTCGGGTTGGGAGGGTACGCAAGTCCTTTACCAGGTGTGTGTTTTGCAGATATTTTCCCCCGGCCCCTGGCCCCTCTGCTCCGTTCTGATGCCTTTGAGTGTCGGATGAGCAGCTGCTGCGTCTCCTGCTCAGATCTGAAGCCATCCCTGGGTCACCGCCTGGTTGGACTGAAGGGTGCAAGCACACTTGCGTTTTCCCTGGAGGCTAAGTACCTTCCAGAGGAGAAGTCACAGCCCTGGGGTACACACTGTGGGTGGACGCCCAGGACACCGCTCCCAGACACCCAGACACCACTGGTGGCAGGCACACCTACCTGCAAGGCGGGAAGTTCTACCTACCTGCAAGTTCCCACCCCCAGTTTTATAGCTGAGGAAACACAAGCTTCCAGGGAGTTTAAGCTGGTGGTTCTCGGGTTCTCTCTGGGCCACGGTGTCCCCAGGGGCTTTGGCAGTGTCATCGGGCTCTGACTGTCACTGCTGAGCTGGTGCTTCTGGTGTCTGGTGGCACGGAGGCCAGGGGTGCTGGTACACATGCCGCAGCGTCCCCATCACCCAGTTGTCTGGCTCAAACGCAGGTCACCTGGCCCGGGTGCAGGAGCCCTGAGGCCTCCTGTCCAAGGTTTGTAGCCAGAGGAGGTTGAGTGGCCAAGGGGTGGGCGGGGGGCCAGTGCCTCTGGAGACTCCCCGAGAGCCTGGACGTGCCGCCAGAGCCCCACTGTGACCGCCCAGCCTGGGGGCTCGGCTCGGGTCCTGGAGAGGGAGGAGGACCCAGGTGGCCCACCAGGGGCCACAGTTAGAGGCAGGCGTGTCACAGACACGGGAGCCACCTGGAGGGTAGGGGTCCTGCTGCCCCGGAGTTCCCAGATGTGGGAGGCGGCTGTGGCCTGGGCCCCTCTCCCCGTCCCAAGCTGGAGAGCTGCCGTGGGAGAGGAAACAGAACTTCTAGAATTCAGTGAGTTTTGCAAAAGCTAAAAGGAAATACGACCCGATCTTCCAGAACCACGGTGGGACCTGGATAGGAGGGGGAGGGAAGGCGACTCGTCCCCTGGCCTCAGGCCTGGGGGACAGGTCCTCCTGGAGCTGGGGGTGGCAGGAAACAGGTAAAAGGGGATGTGGCTGGCTGGGGCTGTGGTTGGGCTAAGGCCCTGAGCCCAGGATGGTTCGGTCAGGACAGAGGGGCAGGTGGGGCCTGAGACCCACGGGGGACACACACCTGGCGTTGGGGCTTGGGGCTCCCGGGGAGGAGGTGGTCCTGTGGAGAGTAAGGGGTGCTATGGGTAATGCAGAGGAGGGGGTGCGCTGGAGGAGCCCCGGCAGGGCCCTCCTGGGAGGCTCAGTGGCATGGAGTGGGCTCTGGTGCAGCCCGAAGTGTGGCGTGGACAGGCCCTGGTGACAGGTGTGGAAGGGGGGCACGGACATGACCCAGCTGGAAGTCCCCTTGGCCAAGGCAGCACCAGCCGAGGGTGGTGCTGCTCACTAGGCCACGCACGTGGTGTCTTTCCACGGAGGCAGAACGTACCCAACGACAGATTCACAAGCCACGCCACTTTCAGAGGTTGCGACTCCCCGAGTCCTCGTGGCCCCCCCGGTATCGCTGGCCAGAGAGTCGCAGGTGCTCTAATCCATTCCATCCTGGCTTCTGATCTGTGTCACGCTCCAGCCACGCGTCACACTGTACATGTGACTTGTCTGAGTTACAGAAAGGCTAAGAGAGGGTTGAGGTGGCCCCGGGGTCCGGAGGCTGCCCCGAGGACAAAGGCGGAGAGCGAGAGGCTGCAGGGCTCAGGCGGGGCGAGGGGCCGGCTGAAGGCTGGTGGGGTGCAGCGCTGGCAGCGCACAGGGCTCCCTCTCGGCCGGGGTCCAGGGGCAGGCAGGCGGTTGCAAGGTGGACCTTGTCGAGCAGGAGATGGAGCCGAGCTGAAGCTTGGGGACAGAGTCGGGGGTCAGGGTGACCTCCTGTGGGCCTCATGAGACCTTCACAAGATGGTCCGATGACAGGGGGCGCGTGCCCACACAAGGGTCTTGGGGTGCTCCTCCTCCGTGCTCTTGGGCGAGGGGCTTGCTGCCGTCGGAGCTCGGGGGTGTTTGATCGGCTCGTGGGTCTGGTTTTTCTGAAGCGGGTTGATGTGCCCGTGCTGTGTATGGGATGGAGCTCAGGAAATTCGCAGGTGGTCACTCTTGTGAGCGCTATTAATGTATCATTTTGTGCGAGGGTCGTGCAGGCAGATGGCGGAGCTCGTCGCTGCTGCTGAACGAAACCCGGAGCTCAGGGTGAGGCCCGGCCTGAAAACCGCCGTCCTGTACCCCGTGGGGAACTCAGAGCCGGGCGCAGGCTGCTGTCCACAGCCGGGGAGAAGCAGAGGTGCAGGGGCCGTGTCCACTGGTTTCTAGAGTGTCTGTTAGAGGAGCTGGGAGGCTCCCCGTGAAGGAGGAAGGGATTCTGCACCCTCTCTCCCTTTCTCTCGGTGGTGGGCGTGAAGCCAGGGCCTGGGCATGCCACGCCCGTGCTCTGCCACCGAGCTACACCCTGTGTCCCCCTTGTCCTGGGCCTTCTTGGAGCGAAGGCTTCCTGTGTCTGGGGAGGGGCAGCTCTTGGTCCACCTCGGCCGCGTGGCCCCCAGCTCCAGCGCTGCCTGGGGTGGGACTCCCTGAAGTCATTCTCTCCTCCTTCTCGGGGCTGAGAGGAAGTGAGTGGCTTTCCAAGGGGGCTTGGTGTGGCTTGTCACATTTCCTGTGATTATCATTGAGTACAATCTTCAGTCCAGCGTGTCTCCTCGCAGGGGGCCTGCCAGCGGTCTGCCGGGGCGGGGAGCCGTTCGTCCTGCATTGAGTTTTTTTTTTTTTTTTTTTTTTGGCTTCATATTAAAATCTCCTGGAAACTTCACTACGGTGGAACAGGAACAGGGACAGGGAGTGACTTGGCCCCGCCAGGCCCTTGGGAGAAGTGGCCAGCTCCCAGCCCCCACCTCATAGACCTCCCGGGCCTCGCCTGGCCTCCACCCCACGCTCATTAGAGGCTCTCTGCTCTGAATTCCCGTCTCACCTGGTGGAATGAACATTTATCGCACACCTCAAGTTGCTCACCGCGCTGCTCCTGTCCAGGCGTCAGAATAATTAGGGGTGTGTGCGCGTGAGTGGCCCAGGCCAGCTGAGTGGCTGGAAATGCTGCTTTGATTGCTTCCCCTGGCCCCAGCTGGCAGAGAGCAGTACCTGCCCGCTCTGGTGTCCCTCCTAATATGTGGTCTCATCGCATCACGCCGTGCCCTTTAAGGAGGCCTTTGTTCCTCTGTGCATTAGCTGGCACTCAGGGTCCCAGTGAAGGCTGGTTCACCTCCAGGGGGGTATTTGCCTTCTCCTTGTTGCCTGGAGGCTGGGAACACCTCAGCAGTCCCAGTTGGGCGTGGCTCGGGGTGTGGAGCTGTTTATCTGTCCTGCCTGCCCTGGGCTAAGAACGCTCAGCCGGCGGCTTCTAGGTCTATCTGTGGCTTTTGCATCGTTGAGGGTCCTCTGAGGGACACCTGTTCCCTGAGTCAGGGTTCCTCCAGGTTCAAAGGAAAAGTGGGACCAGCAGGAGTTCCTAGCGTCCCCTGGCTCTTGGGCACCCGGCACCCAGGAATGACTGATGGGCTGTGGCAAGCAGCTCCACAGAGGCCATCTGTCTGGGCTGCAGGACGGCACACACCCAGGCAGTGGGCTCCTGTCCTCCTTGGTGACATGGGCAAACATGGGGCAGGTGTCAGCTCTGCCTTTCTGACCGATTCACACGCACAAGCGAGGGTGTCCAGGGCTGGCTAGTGAAGAGCTGAAGTGGTCAGCTGGTTCCAAGCTGAGAGCAAACCCAGCTCCATTTATACAATGACCTCCTGACCCTGGGTTGAGAGGGTTCTGAAGCTCTGTCTGGGCCCAAGGGAGAAGGATGCTGGGACCGGGGGACAGGGCACCAGAGAGTGGGGAGGGCCGATTGCTGTGTGCTTGGCATCTGGAGCCGTCGCTCTTCCATGCCGCCCCCGGGTCATTTCGGCCACCTCCTCCCGCTGGGTACCCTGCGGAGCTGGTTAGCGCTTGGTAGCCATTTTAAAGTATTTGCCCTGAGGAATGTCGGCATCCTCACTCCTCAGAGGCCCTCCTGACGGCCCTGGTGACCAGGAAGCACTGCCCCGGATTCTGAAGTCAGTGCGGTGGAGCCATCGCAGAGCCGCGGGTGTGGCTGAGCCTGGTGCTGCGTGTCTGAGAGGTGGCCAGCCCAGGAGGGCAGCGGGAGGCTTCCCAGCCAGCGTAAGGAGTCTGAGAACCTCAGGAACCTGAGCAGTTTCTTGGCTTGAGTGCTGGTGGCCGGCCGTGCGCTTCTCTGAGCTTCTGAGCCCGGCCGCAGCTGGCAGAGAGCCGCGGGGCACTTGGTCTTGGTGTCTGACCCTGACTTGCCGTCGCCCAGACTCTCTCAGTCAGGTGGGCTCCCGGGAGCACCATCTGCAGCTGATCCTTTGGAGAAGTAAGCCTGTTCTTCTGGCAGGTTGTGCATTTGAGAGTCTGTGATTCCAAAGACTTAAAGGTGGAGTTAAGGAAAAGTTCAAGAGGGCACAGAGACTCCGGAAGCGGGGGCCTTCGCTGCTGCTGAGCCCCGGCTCCCGAGGCAGCTGCCTTTCCGAGCAGCCAAGTCCCTGGGTTGGTCCTGCTTCTCAGGTTACTGCAGGGAGCTGACAGCCCCAGGCCACTGCCTTGGCTCTGTGGGTAGTGTCCCCCGGGCAGGAGGAGGCCTGGGCCCTGCCTCCCACGATAGGGCGTTGGTAACTTATTTTTGATATCAAAGGCCGTGAGGGACATCCTTCCCAAAGTGTAATTGAAAGGGTCTTCATCTCCCTCTTCTAAAAGCAACGTTGACCTCCAGGTGAGTCCCGCGTGGTCCACCCGTCCTCCCTGCAAGCCCCCTGGAAGGGAGGGAAGCCAGGAGAAGTGGGACTGGGCCAGGGCAGTCCACTCTGAGCTCTGACTGGCGCTCCCGAGGCTCTGTCCTCTGAGGTCTCTGTGACTGTGACCTTGTCTCCTTCACGGCTGGGGAGTTTCCCCTCTTCCAGGGGAGCTGAGAGCGCCTGCAGTGGGCCTCCGTCCAGGGCCGCTCTCCATTGCATGGGAAGAGACATTCAGCTGGAGTCCCCGGTCCCCGCTGGCGCCTGCAGAAGCCACCGTGTTCCTGGCTTGGGAGCCACTCTCTGTCCCAGAGCAGGACACCCTGGAGGAGCCGTTAGATCCAGTCCTGCTGACCAGACTCCTGGGCGCTGATAGACCCAAGACCCAACCCTGTGGCTTTACGCTGTCCTGGGACCACGTCTGGATGCCCCTTGGCCGTCTGTCCAGTGCCTGTCCAGCCCCAGCCCTGGGCTCTGCTCCCACTTCCTTCCCTTCCTGTGGGATCTGTGGTCTCGGTGGCTGGGAGGTCTCACCTCACTGACCCTTTGCAGCACCTTTCTGCTTCCTCAGGGTGGGCGTGCCCAGTCTCTGTGGGCAGGGCCTCTGCCCACCTGCAGGTCACGTCTGTGAGCTTCTTTGTGAGTCCGTTGGCCTGTGCCTGTCTCCTGCCAGCCCGTCCCCAGGTCTGCTCTGTTCCCGTTTCTCTGGGAGACTGTGATAAGGACCATCCTGGCCACTTGAGTGGCCTTTGGGTGTCTATGCAGATATGTGGTCTGCATGGCGGCCTGGAGCACCCATCCTGGGCCAGGCTGCGGGGTGTGAGCCCTGGGCTCTGACCCTGCTCTGTACTTCAGTTTCCTCTTCTGGAAAGAGCCCTTGTTTCTTATGGTCATTAGGGAAGAATTAAGTTATTCAGTTAATTAAGTTATCAGTGTAGTTACTTCTGAGCCTATTCAAGCCCTGAATGAGGGCCCTGGCCAGACACCTACCTGGTCAGAACTCTGGCTGGTGACGAGGGCCCTGGCCAGACACCTACCTGGTCAGAACTCTGGCTGGTGACAAGGGTCCTGGCCAGACACCTACCTGGTCAGAACTCTGGCTGGTGAGGTGCCTGCTCAGGGCAATGGGGACCAGGGCCTGTGACCTTGAGATGCATCAGCAAAACGGTGGCACGGCAGACCCCAGGTGTCTACACCCACGCCTGGAACTAGAACTCGTGTCACCCTACGTGGTCAAGGGACTTCGCAGGTGTGACGAGGCTGAGGGTCTGGAGATGGGGGATCAGCCTGGCTGTCTGGGTGGGCCCATGTCCTCACCAGGTGGCCTTTGGTTTGCAGTGATGGGGACGGCCCCCAGGGCCTCCTGTGAGTCCCGAGAAGGCTCCACTCGAGCTGCACCCCTGGCTGTGGGAGGGCCCCTATTAGAGGGAGTCGGGGGCCACGGTGCAGAGAGGTGACGATGAAAGCAGACGTTGGGGTGACGTGGGCCTTGAGCCAGGGATGTGCACTGTGGGAGCTGGAGACACAGGAAGTGCATCCCCACCCGGAGCTTCCGGAAGGAACAGTCTTGCCCTCGAGAAGGGCTCTGTGGTGTCCTGCGTCCCTGCGCTTGTGAGGACTTGCCGTCGGTCGCAGTCACTGGAGGCTGGCCACCTGCCTTCTTGTCAGCCGGTCAGAACCAGAGTGGGAGCCGCGAGGTGTGCCCCGCTCTCACGTCCTCATTTCTAATGGTGCCGCCCAAGGTGCGCTGGGCGGTGAGTGGGCGTGCATGTGGTCCCCCATTCTCGTGGAACGTCTACAGCTCGCACAGGAATGCTCAGGGCAGGCAAATCCCAGGAGACAGAAAGCAGAGCCACGGTGGCCAGGGGCTAGGGGGCTGGGGAAGGGCTGCAGGGTGGGGACGGGGTTTCATTCTGGGTAGGTGAAGACGTCCTAGGTAGATTGTAGCTAAGGCTGCCCACCTCTTATAAATGCACCAGACTCATTGAACCGTGCACTTCTAACGGCAGAACTGCACGGACTGCGAATCCTTTCTCAGTGAAGCTGCGGGGGCCGAGGGGGCGGTGCAGCGATTCTGGGTGCTCTGAGGTCCGGCTCGGAGCGCCTCGTTTTCTTAGCCTGGGGTGAGGACGGGATGGAGACCCACGTGGCCCTGTGCAGCTTTCTTTCTTCTCTGCATCTTCACGTGACTGTCCCTGCAGTGGGGACAGCAGTCACCCATATGGTGCTGGGAGGAGGCCAGGCTGGGCGCTGTTCACGGAGAGTCACAGCAGCAACGACCCCCCACCTCATGAACACCCGCTCACCCACCCGCGTGTGGATCTCCAGCTTCCCGCAGTGGCATCTCACCGCCGGGGAAGGACGCTGGGTTGCTGCCACTGTCCCTTTGCATTGAAGAAATGCGCGGCCACAGCTTCCTAAACCAGTCTTATGACCCCCTGGGTCAAGAGGATGGTTTTAAGTGTTGCTTGGAGCATTGTGAAGAGGACCCCTGAGCTGGTCCTGGGGGGGCCCTGTGAGCTCGGGGACACTCCTGCTGGGCCTGGGTCTCAGTGCCACGTCTGGTCACGCAGTCGCTGCAGTGACCAGTCCTCCAGGCCTGGGGCCACTCAGTCAGCTTCTTCACTAGGCCTCCGCTGAGAGCATGTGCCAGTCGGAGGGTGGGCACCACGGAGTGGGCCTGCTGGAGCCAGGCCCTGCCCTGGGACTGGTGGGCTGCGGCCCTTCCTGGACTCCTGCCCGGTCCTGCTGGCCACTGTGCGGTCCCCTTGAGTGCCCTTGGCACCTCTGCTGTGTGGGTTGTTTCTGGACTCTGAATTCTCTCCGCTGGTCTGTGTGTCTGTCCACACCAGCGCCCGCTGTCCTGGTCACCACGATTGCTTTGGCTTTTTATGATCCTGTGGGTTCCCTAGGAATTTTAGGGTGAGTGTTTCCATTTCTGTAAAATCTGCCACTGGGATGTCGGTAGTTTGTGCTGAACTTGGAGGTTGTGTTGTCCTCCCACAGCGCACAGCGCCAGGCCTCCTGGTGCATGCGCGTGGGCTGTCTGCACTGTTTAGCCTTCTCAGATTCCCTTCAGCCATGTGTGCAGGTTTTGGGGTGCGGGTTTGCCTGCCTGGGTGGGCTCATCCTAGGGTTCACGTCTCCATGCTGTTGTGAAGGAATTGTTGCCTATGTCATTGTCCCCGCGTTCTGCCCTGCAGGGTCGTGTGCTGCCCACTTCTCCCAGAGGCCAGGAGCCCACCACCTGGGGCAGGTCCCTTAGCACTTCAGAGCTGCTGCCCGGTGCTAGGAGAGCTGGTGTGGGGCTGGATGTCACTGAGACCCCGGGGGACGTGCCCCTGCTGGGCATGCTGCCTGCAGTAAGTCCTGAGGTGGGCCACAACCGGTCCCCAGCAGCCACCAGCTCATCTGATAGAGGTCCAGAGCCGGGACAGTGGGGCTCCGATGGTGGTCATCAGGCTGGCCTTGATTGCCGTGTCTGCCTGCGTGGCCCAGGGGCCTGATTACAAGGGGCGCTGTGGGCACCTTTTCTGGTGGTGGCAGTGGGTGGTGTGCCCACTGGGGAAGGCCCCTGAGGACTTGCTGGGGGCCCTGGGGGCTCCTCGCGGCTTATTTCCCTCTGCTGGTTTGGGAAGAGTGGGCGGGGGCTGGAGACTTGGAGCCTGGGGCCAGGTCTGCTTGTGGGAGCCTCGGGGTCCTTCTCCTTCCCCCCTCTGTGGTTGACATGTGCCGAGTGCGTCCTCGGAGCCGGCACCGTCCTCCGTGCCCCCCGACAGCCCTGTGGGGGGCGCCACCATGATCCCGTTTCCAGATGCCGCACAGAAGCCAGGCTGTTTTGCCCAGCACCCCGCTTCTCGCAGTGGACTGGGTGACACCTGATGTGCCCCGGCCTCAGGCTGCACTTGACACCTGTCACCCGCCTGGGCCCCGTTGCCTTTCCCATCTGTCAAATGTGCACTCAGGGCCTCCCCCCGCCTCTCTCTCTCGGGGAGCCGCTCAGGACAACACCCGAAGCCCTGGGAAGCGTTCAGGGACCCCCAAGGTGGCTCTAGAACTCAAGTTGAAGGACGTTTGGGCGGTAACCATGGGAACCTGACACGTGACTATAACAAAGTGGAAATGGGTCATGCGCAGCACTGGGCCTTCCCATCCTGCCTTTGCGGCCCAGCAGACACGGAGCCGAGTGGCCCTCCTGGGAAGTCCTGCAGGGCATACCTCTGCCCTTGGACCCCTTAGGGACAAGCGGCCGCTGATGGAGCATGTGGTGGGCCAGACCACCTGGTCGGTCCAGCCTGGGCTTGAGCTCAGACTGCGCTGCCCATGTGTGCTCCGGGCCCTGCCTTCCCAGATGCAGGCCTCGGTCTTGGCGCCAAACAGCCCCCTGCGCATCAGCCCTGGTTACGGATTCTCACGGCGAAGGGCCCGGGAGTGAATGTCTGCATCTTTGTGAGACAGAGTCCCTGCCCTGAGTAGCCAGAAAATACGGAATCGAAGGGCGCCGCTGTGTCCCCAGGAAGCTCTGTCCACTTGCAGACCGGAGCAGGCTTGGCCCAGGCGTTTCTGACCCTGCTCCGGGTGGTCTCCACGCACAGGTTGGAGGCACATTTTCAATCTTCCTTCCTCCTGTAAACTGTGGTCATACAGAAATCCCAGCAGCCGACGCCCACTCTGTGCTGCCCTCGCTGCTGAGCGATTCCGTCTAGGGACAGGACTGGAGTCACTTGTGTCCCATTGCGTGGTGACCTGGGGCTGGGCCCGGCCTCTCCCATCTCTGGACCTCCCTCACCTCTCCCAGGGTGGTTGGAAGGATTAAATTTGGCCACGTGGGAGGAAGTGTAGGGTCAGGTAAGGCCTAGCCGTGTCCCCTGCCTGCAGGTGGGAGGAGACAGAGGTGTGACAGTGGGAGCCAGTCTGGGCTGGCCTGGGCCGACTTCCCCCTGTGCCCCACACACCCCCTTCCAGGGGCCGGCCTCTGGCTCACGTTGTCTGATGGCCTCCTGAGGTCCCGGGAGCTCTGCTGGCTTCCAGGCTCCCTCTGCGCTGGGTCAGAGCAGCGGGGAGAGCTCAGATCTGCTGTGACGGCCACCAGAATCCTCTGCCTCTCGGTGGGAAGGCCCCATCCGCCAGGTAGCCAGCGCCCTGTGCTTGGAGCCCTGCTGCCGAGTCCAGGGGCAGGGAGCACCCAGTCTGTGTACGGGCGCTGGGGGGTTAGTAATGAAGTGAGGAGCTCTGCAGGGCAAGCCGCAGCCCTTCACAGCCGGTGACGCCATGGCAAAGCCCTTCAGGCCCAGCCTCCACAGCACCTGCGAGTGACCAGCAGGGGGCTGCACCGAGGGGGTGAGGCTGTGGAGGGCTCAGGATCTCATCAACCCCCTGTCCCCCCCTCCTGGAAGGAGTACTGTGTGCAGCACTGAACGCGTGGTGCTTGTGCCAGGAAGCGCTTGCTCACGTTGGCCAGGAGAGAGTGTCGTACCACAGCCCAGGAGGGCAGAGGAGGGCTCCCCGGGGGTTGAGCTGTGTTCAAGATGCATGTCCTGACCCCGGCCTGTGGGTGTGACCTTGCGTGAATAGGGCCTCTCAGATGTGGCCAAGGTGTGACTGAAGGTGGGTCACCTGGAGCGGACCTCCCCCCACAGCGTGAGGGTGTCCTCAGAGAATGGAGGTCGCCGGGACCAGGCTCCTGTGGGGAGTGCTCCCCGCAAAGTCGGAGACAGGGGTGATGTGGCAGGACCCAGAGCGTCCAGGGGCTCGGCCCTGCTCACAGCTGACCTCAGCTCCAGCTTCAGGACTGCCGGAGGACACTGCCGCCACCACGGCCCAGGGCCAGGGGCTTAGGCAGCCACCGGGCCTTGTCCTCTGCACGGCCCTTGCTCTGCTGGTCACCTTGGGGCTTCTCCGACCAGTGAGGCTGAGAGTGACACCTGAAGGTCGCAGGTGGAGATGAAGCAGCCTCCGCGGGCTCCGCCAGCCCGGGGCGGGGGTTGGATTGAATGCTGGCCCAAAGTGGACGGAGCTGGGCGGCCATGGACTGTCGCTCTGCGGGCCCAGGAGGCACAGGAGGCCCCCACTCCCACCTGACTCTGAGCGGCGGCGAGTTTGCGCGGCCGTCGGCCCTGTTCCTGGGAAACCCCGAGAAGCCGTATCGTGAGTTCTGTTCCTTGTTGAAAATTGGTGGCCGTTTCCTGTTCGGGTCCAAAGAGTCAGTACTTGAAACTTTACACGCCACCAGCCTCTGTCAAAAGGAGCCAGTGCCCTGGTGGCTCAAAGCGGCCACGGCCAGTCGGGAGCCAGCCACTGTGTCCCAGGAAAACTTTGTTTAGAGAACCGGGTGGCGCCGGGCGCAGCCCACCACCCCAGATCCTCCGTCGGAGGACGGCAAGTTCAGAGGCCAGCCTCGGCCATTTGGCGAGACTCTATTTCAAAATAAAAAGTACGAAAAGGGCCGGGATTGTGGCTGGATGGCCAGATACCCCTGGTGCCCAAATCAGATAAACTGGTGCTGAGGCCTGGCGATCCTGAGTGTGGCGCCTGCGTGGTGCCTGTGGGCCCCGGGCTCGAGCCCAGCACTGGGCGAGGGAGGAGTGGTGGCCGGCTCTGCCGCTGCCCGCCTGAAACCCACGGTGAACCCCCACGCTCTGTGGCAAGGTGACTTTCGGGGACTTTCCCAGAGAGGTGACCTTAAAGCTTTCTGCCGACGTTCCTGTGCCTCTGCCATGTCCCCCTGTGGGGGCTCCGTCGGGGTGGCCATCCGGGCTCCTCCTCCTGGGGAACCTTGGGAATGCTTGACTGAACCTGGTCCTGGGTCCCACCCCCAGTACCACCAAGTCACACAGGGAGGGAAGGAGGAACGGGGTGGAGGACGGGGTGGGAGTTACTAATGGACAGGTGAAGTTTCTGTTTCACAGGAGGAACAGGGTCCTGTGGATAAGGATGAAACTGGCTGTGCAGTAACACAAGTGTAGCTGCCACTGCCACCAGTGCACGCGTCAACACAGTTAGGGTGGCTGAGGGGGGCTACGCTTGCAACCCCAGCCACTTGGGAGGCTGAGGCCAGAGGATCGAAAGGTGGAGGCCAGCCTCAGCCACTTAACGAGACCTTGTCTCAAAATAATAAGTAAATAGAATCAGGGAGGCAGCTCAGTGGTAGAGCATCCCAGGGTTCAATCCCCAGGAACACAAAAGCAAATAAATAAACAAAAAATAAAAATCTTGAAGCGGCAAATTTTATGTTTAATGTATTTTACTACGATTTAGCGAAATGAAAAGATATTGTAAAGTATTCACACAGTCCAAGGAGTGTACGTAGTGTGCAGTGCTGTTTAAAGAATGATTTTGCAGAGTACCCTGGTCTGGTGCCCAGCCAAAGAAATAGCCTGCCTGCTCCTGAGTCCCTTGTCCCTACGTCCCCCGACCCTCTGTACCCTACCAGAAGTGGTAGAGCCACCGGGAGGAAGCTGGGTCACCGGGGTGCCCTTGAGGGGGACAGTGGGACCCAGGTGCATCCCCTCTCTTTGCTTCGTGGTTGTCGTTAGGTGGACAGGTCTCCTTGGCCAGATGCTCCCGTTATGACCGGCTCCTATGTCCCAGGCTCAAATAACGAGGCCACGCCACCGAGGATGGAACCTCTGAAGCCGTGAGCCAGGGTCAACCTTCCCTCTTTTTAAGCGTTTGCCCTCAGGTGTTTGTCACAGTGCGGGAGAGCTGAGCGATGCACTATCTACAAGAAGACCATTGCCATGGGAATTGCCCACGTGGTCATGGACCCTGAGATGCTCCCGTCTGCAGGTGGGGGCCCCAGGGGAACCTGTGACTTCTGGGTCACTCCCAGGGCAGGAGAAGACAGGAGTCTACTGGTTGTACCCGATGAAGTCAGTTAGGCTCTGGGGGATCCAGCCCGCCTGCCCACAGTGGCTCTCATCCTGCCTTTGAAGTGCTGGTCTCATCTGGAAACCATGTCCCAGGCACACCCCGAGGGTGCTGGCCAAACTCAGTCAGTGACTTTTCCCTGTGCCAATCTCCACCCCATACCGCTCACCTTCCTGGCAGTGTTCTGCCCACGCATGTGCCCTGCTCTGGGGCCCATGGTGTGGGTTCTCCTGAGACCTCTGTGTTCGTGGGCAGCTCAGTTTGGGACTAGATGTCACCGGGTTGCCTGAAGGTTTGGATCTGCCTCGTCTCCTGTCTGCTGAACCTAACTGGGCAAGTTACTGTACCTCTCTGTGCCCCTGTTTTCCCAGTCAAGCAGTGGAGGTAGCTGTCCGTGGGGAGGCCACTGAATCCACTGCCCAGAAATGGCGCCTGCAGAGCGGAGTTCTCAGAAGGCGGCTCCTGCCCACTTCGCGTTGGTCCAGGGTTTGAGTGAGAACCGGGCCTGGGACCTGGCCTGAGGGGCTGGGGTGCTGGATTCCCGCCTCTCTTCCTTGCTCATCTCAACCTGGCACAGATGCTTGGCTCGCAAGTGTGTGGTTCCATTTGCGGGAAAATTAAACACATTTAAGAGTAAATTAAATTAGAGGATTTGTGATCATTAGCTAAATAAATTATTTTTTTTTAAGTAATGTACCGGGCAGGATCCCGCACACAGCGGCGTGCTCAGTAAATATTTGTAGCATCGATGATAATTTCATGAGCTGATCGAGTCTTATATAATGGGATTATTTGATTCTAAAACTAATGAAGTGACTGTGGAGCCGGAACAGCTGCTAAAAATAACCCGTGTGTTTGCAAAACCCCGGAGACAGAAGAGAAGGCTCCACGCTGGATTCCGGCCCAGGAGAGCTGGTGCTCCGTGTGCTGGGAGCTGTCCCAGACCTCGGTGACCTTGGTGGGACTGTCCTGCAGCCTTCAGGCCCTGCAGCCTGCACTGGCCGGCCCTGGGAGCAGACCGACTCCCAGTGGCGTGTGGCTGAGTCAGAGGCGCAGGCCGAGCAGCTGGGTCCTGGGTCAGCCTTTACCCCGGAGGGGTCCATCCAGCCCCAGAGGCCTGCAGGCGGGGGACAGAGTCCAGAGAGACCAAGGGAGACTCAGCCCTGACCCCAGAGGCTTGGGTTCTGGGGAGCCACTGAGGGGTGGTGCTCCTGGTGTGAGGAGGGACAGAATCGGGGCGGGGATCCAGCCCTGTGTTGGCGGGAGCTTTGCCATTAGCCTGATGAGGCCAGGCCCACCTCGCCGTCCTGCTTGCCACCTGCCTGGCTTGCACCCTGGGCGGGGGACAGGACCTCCTGAACCTCACGCGGGGACATGAACCCGCCCGCCTGACTGGGCTGCCGCAATAGTGACTCTGGGCATTCTTGTGCCTCCCCGGGCTGCGGGGACAGGGTCCCCAGATCACTGGCTGCAGTGGGAACGACTACGGCTGGGGGTCCACGTCCAGGCGTCCACAGGCCGCTCTCGCTGAGGGCCCCTGGAGCCTTGCAGCAGCCCTCCTGCTGCAACGCTTGCAGGAAGCCCGTCCCTGTCTCCCCTGTCACCTGGCGTCCCCAGGTGCCCCCTCTCTCCCTGTGGCCTGCTTCCCTCTGTGTTGGCACCCCAGCCCCCTCTCCTGGGAAGGACAGAGCTGGGCCTCCCTGGTCCAGGACCATCTCATCCGAGCTCATGTGCAAAGACCTTGTTTCCAAACAGGTGGGCGCGGATTCTGGGGGACACGGCTTAGTGCCTGAAACCTGCTGGTTATTACCTCGCTGTTCTCGTCTTCATGGGGGGGACCCGCAGTCGGAGCAGAGCTCATGGTGTGTGATCTGGACACTGTGCGCCCCGCGGTTCATTCTGAAGACGGCTCGGAGCGTGCGGGGGGTGGGGGGTGAGGGGGGAGTGGAGGCCCTGTCCTCCTTTGGTGGGAGAAGGCCGTGAGGCTGCTGTGTGGGGGTGCCCTCAGTTCGCGCCCCAACAAGCCCTTTCCAGTTCCTTCCGCAGTATCTTTTATTCAACATCATTTTTCAGCCATAAGGTAAATAGCAATTTTTGTGACATGTTCTCCCTTAAAATAAGGCTGCTCCCCGTCAGCCCGGGAGGTTGAATGAGCAGCGTGGGATCCCGTCTTGTTCTTAGGGGAGGAGAGATGCCCGTTGCCACAGGATGTGGGTATCGGAGACTCGCTGTCGACGGGCTTAGAAAAGGAGTTGGGAACATGTCTCCCTCCCGGCGCCTGGGGGACCTGTTTGACAGGTGTGGGAGGTGTGTCATCAAACAGGCACAGTCTGCTGGCGTCTGGCTTTAAATAGTGCTTGTCATTCTGCCGGAGCGTTTGCCTAGCGTGACGGAGGGGCGGATGTGACATGCCCAAGTCTCTTTCTCTGCTTGTCATCTGAAGAAATGGCCTCACCTATTTTGGGAAGGGGGAAGGACACTCAGAAATCAATGGGGCGTCTTGTGTTAGGATTTCATGGCGCGTGTCGTAGGAGCGTCCTCTAGTCCCCAGATCAGGGTGACGGGACCTGGGTAGGAGCAGCGGTGGTAAAAGCTGCAGCTTGTGTGAGTGGCACCTGGTGGGCTTTGTTGGGCCCTGGTCATCTGGCCACTTGGCTGGTAGGCCCTGGTGCCCAGGCTGCTTGGAACACACCTGAGTTCTTGGGGCTCTCCAGTCTGACGGTGGCCAAGTGGGGACGACAGGAGAGGCCTGCGGGGTAGGCCCAGTGGGCTGCGGTCCAGCCCCTTCCCCTCGGCCCCGCGGGGTTTCCCCACCCTGTGCCTGTTTCTGTGACGTCACAGCCACTGCCAAGCGAGTCCACACCACGCCACGGCTCGGGAGCTCGGAGCAGCCGGGGCCTCTGCCTGTGCTCTCGACAGCAGATCCATCAAGACCCTGCTCTATGCGCCTCCATCACACACTTCATAATAGACACCGCTGGTTTACCGGCCTCCAGCTCCTGGCCCGCAGCTGCAGCAGCCCCGTAAGCCCCCAGAGGCCTCTGACCTGCCCCAGGGCTCCCCTCGGCCTCCCCTCGGCCTCTCCTCTGGCCTCCTGTGCCTGGGAGCCGTCAGAATGTCATCGCCCTGCAGCCGTCTTAACAAACAAGTGAACAGCACAGAAGTCTGGAAACGAGGCTCTGCGCGGGTTGTGGGGGGCACTTGCTCGTAGAGGAGCCGGCTGGTGCCAGGACGCTCGGACCCTGGCCTCACCCAGCCTGCCCGTGAGTGACCGTCTCCTGGTGTTGCCTTCGGGGTCACACTCTGGGACGGGTGGGCAGATCAGCAAACGCTGACTGTGTGACAGGCGGGTCGACTGCTCCTGGTTGAGCCCTGCGGGGAGGAACCCCCCTCACACCACGCCCTGTGACACCAGGTGTCCCCCACACGCCAAGCGGCTCTCACACCCGCAACCCGAGTCCACCCGACACCGCTGCAGCCCGCGTCGGATGGCACCCGGGAGTCCGGGGCTCGGCCCACCCTTGCCGCCCAGTGCCAGGATCCAGCTGGTGCCTCCCGCCGACTGCTGTGGGTGGGGTCCCCAGCCCCTGGGGGCAGTGAGTCTGCCTGGACGCTCAGGGAGATGCCAGGCTCCCTGGCCCTTTCACAGAGGACGTGGGCATGCGGAGCAGCCAGCGGGAGGTGCACAGGGCAGGTCCCACACGGGAGCTCTGTCCCGGCAGTGAGGGTGGGTCACCTGGTCCACAGGAGGCTCTCTGAACACCACCGTTCAGGGGTTTTTAAGGAGGCTTGTCCCGTGATGTGATCAGTTACTGACCCCGTTTCCAGCCCCTCTGGTCCGGAGAGCAGAGAGCGCTGTGTTGGGGGCGGACGGCTCCTGGCTTCGCTCAGGGCTTGGTTTATCCGTTTGGCGGTGCTGGGAATCGAACTCAGGGCAGGTCTGAGCTGCCTCCCCGGCCAGACACCTTTGTTTATTTTGAGACAGGGCCTCATGAAGTTGCTGAGGCTGGCCTTGAACTTGCGATCCTCCTGCCTCGGCCTCCTGAGTAGCTGGATGACGGGCGTGGCCGCTGTGTCCGGCTACAGTTGGTCTTTCTGTCTCGCCTCCCTCCAGGAGCCCCCTGGGGGTCACCTTATCAGAACTGAGACACTTGTGTCTCCCAGGAATTCCAAGGGAGTAGGAGCTCTGGGCCAGGAACCAGGGTCAAAGACCAGACATTAGCACAAAGCCTGTCCTCGCTCTTTCCTGCCCAGAGGTGACCGTGGTGTCAGGCACTCCAGGCAGGACCCGGGCGAGACCAACAGGTGGGCTTCTCCTTGTTTTCAGGCCTCGGCTGCGTCTGTGCCGGTGCCTGCCCCAAAGTCGTGGTTAAAGGTGGTGACAGGGTGGTGGCAGGGTGATGTGGTGGTCAGGTTCCCACCTACAGGCATGTGTGGTGGTCACAGCTGGCCTGTGGGCCATTCGGTGGCCTGCTTGGTCCTGTTCAAGGTCGGGGACCACTGGCTCAAGGTCGTGTGAACAGCAGCCGTTGGCCAGCAGCTCAGGCCCATTCCGAGGTGATGTGCTCCGGACACATTCACGTCGCGTCCCAGGCTGTCCCCTGCTTTCTGGGCCTGGTCGGGGTAGGAGTGGGGTTTGGGGCCTTAGGAGGACCAGACTGGCCTCCAGAGCCCAGAGGCGAGGCGCCCTCTTCCGCAGAGTTCATGTGGGGCCAGGGGCTTCTCACTGCCCCTGCTGGACCTCGTGTGGAGGGGCCGGGGGCCAGTGGAGGGGCAGGTCCAGCGCCCAGGGCAGAACGCCCCTCTGTTCAGTCACCTGGGGACAGAGGTGAGGCCAGGCCCATCACGGTCTCCTTCCTGCCCGAGCCCAGGCCTGCGTCCCAGGGTGATGTTCTTGGTGGCCTCCTTCCCAGCCACTGTCCCGGGTTCCTTTTCCTGTGACACCTTCTGTGGGAGTTTGTGTGACCTGGGGCAGCAGCGCCTGGGTGGACTCCATGTGAGACGGCAGGAGGGAGCCCAGGCAGGGAGGCGGGAGCTGCCCGTGGACTTGCCTCTGAGCGGCCCGCGGTTTCCTGGAGGCTGCATGGGTGTTCCGGAACATTCTGAAGCCTCAGATGGGAGCCCGCAGACGCAGGACCCTGAGGAAGGGGCAGGTCACACTCCAGGTCACCGCAGAGCTGGGTGCTCTCAGTGGGGCCTGGCGGCTTGTCCTTCCCACCCATTTCCTGGGTTTGACTGGCCGCATGACACTGGGGTTTGTGGACAGGAAATGGCATTTGCTGGAGTCACTGGGTGGCACAGGCCAGGCCCGTGGAGCGCGTGTGGGGTCCACCCAGATGCGGGGCCTGCGAAGCCCCGGAACCCGGCCCTCTCCCCCTGGGTCCCTGCTAATTGTGGTGCCTTGTGGGAGATTTAATCCTCTGCCACATCTTCCGGGGCCCAAGAGGGAAAGTCCCAGTGGACCTCCAGGTCCCACTCTGCGGGCAGCCAGGGGGTCATCCTCAAGTCTGTCTGGGAAGATGGTGTGTGTTACTTCCTCCCGTCCTTTTACAAGGAACCCTTGGTCTTTCTTAGAAGCTGCTAAAGAGAAATGAAAACAGCAAGACAGCGAGCATTTATTGAGTACCTACTGTGTGCCGGGCAGGCAGCTACTGTAGAATCTACTCCTTCTTAAGAGTCCCTACCCCAGCGTCCCTCTCTGGAGTCTTCAGGAGGCTGCTTGTCTGTGACAGCTGGCAAAGAGCCCGGGGTGGACAGGGGGTCCCCTCGAGCTCAGGCAGAAACACCGAGTGGGAAGGCAGAATTCACGTTTCTCTGGTTTTTAGCGGGTTCTGTGACAAGGATGGGCCTCCATCAGAGGCGCCCCACCCACCTGGTAGTTAGCGCGCCCACCCTGACACAAGCCCCTAGAGGCGGGACCTTGTCCTCACCTTGTATCTGGGCTCCGGCGACGCCGGCGCGTAGTGGGGCACCGTGCACTCTGGGCGAGGCCTGCCGTGGTCTCTGCGTGCCCTGAGCAGCCGGGTGACGCCCCATGGCCTCAGCTCTCTCCTGCTGGGTCCTGGCCTGTGCACATGGCCGGGTGGCGCGGTGGGCGACAGCCGACTCTCTCTGAGGCCCCTCTAGGGCTGCCCCCGCCCTCCTGAGGAACCCAGCCAGGCAGGGGGATGGAGAGGCGCCGGGGATCAGGGCCCCGTCAATGCCCTAGGTCAGATGGCCGGCCCAGGTGTCCCAGAGGCCAGCCGGCCTGCTGTTCTCCAGGCTGGTGCTCACCCGCCCTTCCCTCTGAAGCCTGCGTGGGTCCCGCTGTGCCAGACCCTCTGTGCCGGACAGTCGGGTCCCCCTGGCCCTGGCCTCTGCTTGGCTGACGACGCAGATGCAGAGCCACTGAGCCATCCTGCCCTGTCCTTGGTGGTGTCCCTGGGAGCAGCGCTGGGGGCTGAGAATGTCCCCTCTGTAAGCCCACTCAGGCTGTTCGGCTCCGCAGCCCCCGCGGCCCTGGTGGCCCTTCCCAGTGGAGCGGTTCCGGGGCCTGGGTCAGCTGGGGGTGACTGGGGGCGCCTCCCTGCTGGCCCTGGCCTGGTGTGGCCTGGGCTTCCTGCCCAGAGCCTCTGCTGCAGGACGGGGCCTCCGTGGGCAGCCGGCTTGCTCCCCGCTGAAGCAAACCTGGGCCTTGGCGGGCAGCGGAGCAGCACCACAGATGGCCGCCAGGGACGGGGCCCCGGGGCCTGGGGGGGGGCGCAGGCTTGTGCCCTGGGGAGTTCTGGGCCTCGCCCGACTGCCCTCTGTGGGCATTGGCCTCCTTGAGTCACGATGGGGCTGAGACACTGCCGTGGCCCCCGATCCCCTGCGCAGGGCGAGCTCAGGGCCTGCTGCGATGCTGGCGTGAACACCCGCTGCACCGCGAGCCGGAGACGCCGTGCGGCCGCGCAGTGCTGACCCCATGAACGTGTGTGTCCCTGGTTGCTGCCCTCACACACTGGACTCTCCTCGGCTGAGCGTCGTCCTTCTCCTCGTTGACACCCTGGGCGAGGCTCTGCACAGGGTTGGCGCTCGGCGCAGGTGAGGTGCCCAGTTCAGTCTCGGCACCAAGAGTCCGGTGTTCCCGGGAGGCCGGGTGGGGAGGCTGGCCACGTTGGGTGTCGCTGCCACAGGTGGCTGCAGAGCGCAGCCGAGGACCTGGCCTGGGGCTCAGGGACCCCTGCCGTGGGAATCACAGTCAGCGAGACCCGGTGTCCTCCTGGGCGCCTGGCCTGGTCTCCTCGTCAGCTGCTCCGCAGGTGCAGGTCTGCCTGGCCAGTGGTGGCCGCGAAGCCCAGGTGCCCAGTGCCCAGGACAGGAGGCTCGGGTGCACGCCTGGCCGACGGTGCTGCCCCCGCCCCCGCCTGCTCCCCTTTCCAGAAGCTTCTTTTGGTGTATGAGCCCTGGGACTGCTCCACTTGGCTCCCTGTCTGTTTCTGGTGTTTGGTTTCTGTCGTCATGGAAACCGGGTGACAGTGTTCAGCCCAGTGTTGGCTGTTCCCTGTGCTTGACAACCTGGGGACGCGGCTGGGCTGTGGCCGCTGGGGCGAGGCCCGACCCCTGCCAGGCGGGCTCCTCCTCTCCGCTGCCCCGGCTGGCCCTCAGCTCAGGTGCCCCCCAGCCAGGTGTGTCTCCGGTGGCCCGAGGTGGCCCTGCCTGCCTTCCCCTGGGCTGTGGGTCCTCCCGGGAGCATCCTGCCGCCCGCTGGGAGCAGGTGGGAGAGCCGCGCTGTGGTCAGCAGGGCCTATCGCTGGCCGCCTTCCTCTCAGCCCCCCGGGGGCCTCCTTGGGTTGCAAGTCATGGTGGTCAGTCCATATACGGCCGTGTGTGCCCGCCCGCCCTGCCGACTCCTGCTGCCACCCGCCCGTCCCCGGAGCCCTGCAGCGTCCCTGACACCCTGCAGCCGCGCCCGCCAGTGAGTTGCGTGTTTTTCTTCTGGTTTTCAGCTGAGGTGACCCGGGCCAGCTCGGGCCCCTCTGTGTGCGGGGGGTGGGGTGGGGGGTGATTTAATTTTAATTTTTGCAAGAAGGGACCCCGGAGCGACCCTTTCCCAGGAAGGTGACGGGATGCTAGTGGGAGCAGATGTGGTCTTGTGCAGCCCAGGCCCAGGGGCAAAGGTCCTGGGTGCCTGGTGTGACGTATCCCTGGTCGCGTCCTGCCCTTAGCTGGCCGTCTTGGCCGCCGCTGTCTTGTTCTGGGGAAGCTGCAGTCAGTGGGAGGCGCTGTGACTTGGGAAGGCCTAGGGCGAGCCCTGCTCTGTCACGTTCAGTGTCCCTTGTGCACACTGCCCCCCGGTCCTGGTGCCCCGTTGTGCCTGTGAGATGGGGACACGGGTGTGGCTGATGTGAACCAAGTTTTCCGCATCCTCCTAACAACTGTTACGGTTGAGGAAACTGAAGCCCAGAGAGATTAACTAACCTGCCTGAGGTCACACAGCAAACGGGGATGGTAGTCAGGAGTTCCTAGAATCATGGTTCTCTGGTCAGTGTCTCGATGTCGTCCCAGGCTGCCTCCCTGGGCCTTGCTGAGGACCAGGTGAGATGAGGGTGGGTCAGTTCCTCCTGTGGCTCTGGCAGGGACCAGGTGCGTGGCAGAGGCCCCTTCCTTCTCCTGAGCCCTGCTGCTGGACCTTAGGGAAAGGGTTCTGTGGGGGAGCAGGACCGGAGCCCGTCCGTCCATCCGGGAGCTCGCTCACGGGCCGACTTTGCCCTTGGAGCTTCCTTGTGGGCTCCTTGTAGGGGTGTGGCCCCCTCGAGGGGCTCCCTCACACCCGAGCGCCTCCTCCCGACCCTCTTCAGGGACAAGTCCATCAATAACAGGCGTGAGGAGGTGACCCAGGCACGGGCTCTTCCTGGGGCGGGAGGGAGGCTCATGGGCCAGGCAGGACTTGCTGCCCTCTGGACACTCGGGGCCCTGAGGCCGTGGCCGGTGTCTCCTGAAGGACTCTGGCTGGTGCCGGAGCCGTGACGTCCCTGGGTTCAGGGGGACACTCCAGCCTTTGCTGCAGCCTCCGAGCTCGCTGCCCTGACCTGGGCAGAGGTGGTTCCTGGGCTCTGCCCTGGTCACCTCTTCCTGGGCCTCACCTCCTGACCCTGGCATTGGGGGTGAAGTTTCTGATACGTGAACTTCAGGGACGCCCTGTGGCCCTTCTGGGAGAGACAGGGAGGGTCCTGCGGCTCTCAGCCCCCGGGTGCTGCCCAGGGCTGGTGTTTTCTGACTTCGGTGCATGGACGCCATCCTCAGGGGAGAGCCGGTGGCCTGTGCACATATTTGAAAACGCCTGGCTGCTCCCGGGAACCCAGGGGGTCGTGGGGTGGAGACGTCTGTGCTGGTCAGCGGGTCAGGGAGGCTCCTGAGAACAGAGGCACAAAGGTCCAGGGCACAGGCGGCTCCTGGCGCGGCTCGTGGGGTGCAGGTGTGGCTGGAAAGATGCGCAGTGAGCACCCTGGCTGCTCTCTGAGAGCCCACGTACGGCCGGGGGACAGCTGGCCGCCTCCCCCTCAGGCAGCCTCCACCTGTGGTGCTAAGCCACCCTGGGAAGCCCTGGGGGACGCGTGGCTTCCCATCCTGCCCAGGGGACACTGTGCTGTTGATGCTGCACATAAAAAAGACGCATTTCTGCCGATTTGCTCAGACGTCAGTCTCCTGGCTCTGTGTCACGGGGCTGTGACCTGCGGCAGCCGTGGGGACACGGTGTGGCTCTCCACTGTGTAGGTCAGCCCTGTCTTTCCTGCCATCAAGGCCCCTTCTGCCTGTGTGGCCCCGTCACGTCTGTTTCAATAACTGCTGTGGCGTCTCGGCTCCGCCTGCAGCAACTGCCCCGGGAAGCAGAGAGCTGGGCCCTTGGGAAGCGGGCAGGGGGCGGGGGGCAGGGGGCAGGAGGGCAGGGGGCGGGGGGCAGGGGGCGGGGGGCAGGGGGCAGGGGGCAGGAAGGCAGGGGGCAGGGGGCGGGGGGCAGGGGGCAGGAGGGCTCCCCTCTACTCCCCTCCCCTAAGGAAGCAGGTCCCCGTGGAGCCCGAGGGTCGAAACTGGCACCTCTTCTCCTACGGTGCTGGAGGGCAGAGGTCCCGGATGGGTGACCGCAGCCCCTCCCTGGAGGCTCCGGGGGCTCTGTGTCCCTGACCCTCCCCGCTCCCCCAGGGCCCTTCCATGCGGCCAGGGGTCCTCTGTCATCCCAGCCCCAGGGCCCACCCTTCCGTCTCCCTCTGCTTCTGTCCTGCTCCTGCTTCTCCGAGCCCTGCGTCCGCCCACCGCCCAGCCCACGGGCCACCGGCCTCCTGGCCACCCTGGGCCCTTCTTAACCACTGTGCTGGGCCCCTTGTGCCGTGGAAGGCCCGGGCTCCTGGGATCAGGACATGGACATCTTTCAGGAGGGACGCTGTCCAGCCTGCCACAGAGGCAAAAAAAGATGGAGAAGAAGTTCAGGGTGTTCCCGAGAGAGGCCCAGGAAGGGAGATCTGGGGGTCAGGATCTCGCCAGGAGCCCCGGGCACGGGGCTGGGGGCCACGCGTCGCCCACACAGAGGGAGAGGAAGGGCCCTCCAGCAGCAGGGCAAGATGGCCTCCACCTGGGGGGCGCCGGGACAGGGAGGCCGTGCAGGGGAGTGGGGTGGGTGGCCACCCTGGTCAGGGCAGGGAGGGGCCTCGGCAGGCCTCTCCCGTCCCTACCCCGGGGTTCCCTGCAGAGGTCCTGTGTCCATTTGGGATGGGTGGAGCTGTCTGTGCCGGGCGGGGCTGGATGGAATGTCCTGTGGTCTCTGTGTGTGTCTGGGTGGGGACAGAGCGTCCAGCACCTGGGCCGTGGCGGGGTCTCGCAGGCGGCTCTCCTCTGGCAGAGGGTTTGCTGCCCGCTCGGCTTGGCCGCCGCAGGCGCAGACCGGCCACTAGAGGGCGCCGTCCTCCGGCCTTTCCGACTCCTGCTCAGAGGCCCTTCCCAGGCCGGGGCTCCTTGGAGTCCATTTTTTTTAATTTACGATTTTTTCTAATCTAATGACTTAATCTCCTTATTTTCTCAGCTGAGCAGGCTCTGGACTTCCCTGGGCACCTGAGGACATTGCTGATCCGATTAATTAACAGGAGTCCCGCAGCTCCGGCCCCAGCACGGGCTCCCGCCCACGTCTCCCCCCGGCGCCGGCCTCTCCTGCTCCCGCAGTGGCTCAGAGGGTCCGTGACAGTGACCTTGGCCTTTTGATGACCGTGGGCTCCCACCCTGACCCCCTCCTCCTCCCACACCCTTTCCCCTTCCTGTAGCCTCGTGGCCGATTTCCGGGACCAGTGATTGAAATCGCTTTGAAGTCTCCCCACGGCGTGGCAGGGACGTGACCGGGTGGCCTCCCCTGGTCAAGGGAGCAGAGGGCTGCGCTGGAGGACCCTGGCACGAGGATGCTCATGGCCAGATGAGGCTTCCTGGGCCTGGAGCCTGCGGTCAGGGGGGGAGTGGGAGGCGGACGTGGGCTGTTGAGGGTGTGTCCAGTCACTGCTCCGAGGTGGGAGTGGACCACATGGCGCTCAGCCCCAGGAAGCCGCGCCTCCCCCAGGCGGTCACGCTGCTGCCCGCGTCGTCCTCCTCTCTGGGGTCTGAGGGACCGAGAGCCTCGAGGCCTCTGTGGCTCCCCAGGCCTTGCCCCCTCTCCTGGACAGCCACGGTGCCTCTGCTGGGGGCTTGGGACGCCCTGCTCCTTCTGGAATTGGTGCTAGGTGTGCTGTGCCGCTGGCCTGTCCAGGGCCATGCGGGCTCTCTGTAGAGAGTTGGGATCTGGCCCCGGGGCCTCCGGGGTCTTGAAGTCTGTGGTGGTGGCCAGTGGCAAACCCAGGTGGCCCAGGCTTGGCCACTCCCAGCTTGTGAGAAGCTTAACCCTGGGAGAGTGGGTGACCTTGGGCACAACCTGGAGAGTGGGTGACGTTGGGCACGGCCCTGGGAGAGTGGGTGACGTTGGGCACGGCCCTGGGAGAGCGGGTGACGTTGGGCATGGCCCTGGGAGAGCGGGTGACGTTGGGCACGGCCCTGGGAGAGCGGGTGACGTTGGGCACGGCCCTGGAGAGTGGGTGACCTTGGGCACGGCCCTGGGAGAGCGGGTGACGTTGGGCACGGCCCTGGAGAGTGGGTGACGTTGGGCACTGCCCTGGGAGAGTGGGTGACGTTGGGCACGGCCCTGGGAGAGCGGGTGACGTTGGGCACGGCCCTGGGAGAGCGGGTGACGTTGGGCACGGCCCTGGAGAGTGGGTGACGTTGGGCACTGCCCTGGGAGAGTGGGTGACGTTGGGCACGGCCCTGGGAGAGTGGGTGACGTTGGGCACGGCCCTGGGAGAGCGGGTGACGTTGGGCACGGCCCTGGGAGAGTGGGTGACGTTGGGCACAACCTGGAGAGTGGGTGACGTTGGGCACAACCTGGAGAGTGGGTGACCTTGGGCACAACCTGGAGAGTGGGTGACGTTGGGCACTGCCCTGGGAGAGCGGGTGACGTTGGGCACGGCCCTGGGAGAGCGGGTGACGTTGGGCACGGCCCTGGGAGAGCGGGTGACGTTGGGCACGGCCCTGGGAGAGCGGGTGACGTTGGGCACGGCCCTGGGAGAGCGGGTGACGTTGGGCACGGCCCTGGGAGAGCAGTGTTGGATGAGGCCACTCCGCACACGGCTGAGCTTTGGGACCTGGGACCAGCTTGGTTCCCCTCGGGGGAGCCCAGGTTGAGTGGGTGACCTTAGTCACCTGCCCAGGGCTCACTGTGCCACAGGTGGGAGCCCATGACCAGCCACTGGCTTCTTCTGTCCAGGTGGCCACTGAGGGATCCTTATTGGAGGGGGCAGAGGAGATGGGGCACCCCTGGTCTTTCCTGAGGACCGGTGCCACCCTGGACTGGGGTGGGGCACGTGGCACAAGTCACAGTGAACTTGTGCCTGTGGACCCTTGCAGCAGTTGCAGGACATGGTGCCCCCTGGAGGGCCCAGGTTGAGCTGGTGGACGGTGGCCACGCTCTGTGGTGGGGTCGGGCAGGTTCAGTCACCGCGAGCAGAAGGTGCTAGAACGGTCGGCAGGGCCAGGTGGTGGGCAGTGCGTGAGGCTGTGGGGGTGGGTCGATTGGGGAGGCAGCAGAGGACTGGAAGGGGCTGTCGGGCTGGACGGGCGAGCCCAGGTACCCCTGGAGGCCGCACCTGCCCTCCCTCAGGTGTGACCATAGCTCAGCCCCTGAGAACCTTCCTGGCTTTCTGTCTGAATGACCATGTGACTGTCTGATCCCTAAAGCCCCAGCCCTCTTCAGTAACGTCTGCCTCTCACCTCGGCCTCTGCACCCCGGCCTCCGCACCCTGGCCTCTGCACCCCGGCCTCTGCACCCTGGCCTCCGCACCCCGGCCTCCACCTGCCATTTCACCAGCACCCGGAGCCTCTCTTCTTATTTTTCCCACAGACGATTCATTTTTCTGTGGTTCTAACATTTTTTCTGATCCCCCAGAGGACAGAGGGGGAAGAAAAAGACTGTCTTTCCCGTCTGACTGCGGCCTCGGAGCCTCAGCTGCCTGTTTATCTTTGTACTGAAGCACCTCGTGGTGTTCAGACCGAGTTTCTGGGTTTGGGTGGCCTCTCCGTCCTGGTCGTCTTTTGGACGCCTGGTCCGATGCTGGCCCCAGGGCCGAGGGCTGCCTGTGCCCTTCAGCCCTCATCAGACCCCCCCTGGAGTCTGGAGGCCACCATGCGTGACCGCGTCACAGTGACTGGGCCCTTGGTGACCCATGACAGCCAGCTAATGGGGTCCTAATGGGGCCTCCTTCGACCGGGTCAGTGGCTGCGGTGGAGGCGCGAGGACAGAGCGTCATAGCCCGGCCCGCTGAGGCTCCCCGCTCAGCGCCATCTCCCCGGGTCACGTGCCCTTCACTCCTGAGTGTGTCCTGGGATCGCATCCTGGCGCTTCTGTGAGGGGACGGGGACGGGGGTCGTGGAGGGCACCTGGCCCAGGGCAGGGAGGCGGGGGCCCCCTTGCTGCCCAGCAGGGGGGGAGTTTGTGATGGTCACGTGCACAGGGAGGGGGGCCTCCAGAGCTGGCCCGAGTCCCCCTGGGGGTAGGTGGGGGGTCAGCTTCGGTCACCACGACAGAAACCCGAGGAAGTGCCCGGGAAGGAGGGAGATTCACTTGGGGAGGACCCACTCGGCCTGTCCAGCGGGGACCGCCCTGAGGTCAGCAGCTGCATGACTGGCCTCTTCCCCAGGCCCCGCCTCAGGGCACGGCTGCCGGGGGACGGAGCCTCGGACACCTGAGCCAGGTGGACATTCCAGGTCCAGTCCGTGACGTGGGCGTGCGGAGAAGGTTTCCCAGACAAGTCTGGGGGTGGCGGGGGGCTGATGCAAGGTCAAGGGCAGCTCGGTGGGTGGCACGGCCGGGCACAGGTGTGGAGGAGTGGCCACAGGGCAAGGAGGGCCTGGGTCAGCTGTGTGGCAGGAGGATGTGGAGGTGCTGGACAGGTGAGGGGCGGGGCTGCTCGTTAAGGGTCTCTGGGGACCACTGAGCCGGATGGGGTTTTATTATGGAGCTGGTGGGCTCCAGGGGGTGCCCTGTACCAGGGAGTGGCATGGCCAGCCTTGAGGGTTGGAAAGACTCCTTCCGTTTGCAAATGACAGTAAATCCAGCTCTAAGTGACTTAAGAACAGAGGACCCTGTGCACTTGACTGAAAGGCCCCGGGTGGCGGGCCTCAGGTAAGGCTGGATCCAGCCCACGGGTTGTGTCACGGCACTCTGCTCTCTTCTTCTCTTGGCTCTTTTGACCTGGTGACTTTCATTCCAGGTTCTGTGAGGTGGCAAGATGGGGGGCAACTGGACCCTGCATTCTTTCTGGGGGAAGGCCAGTGGGAAAGAGAGCCTGGCCCATCCCACTCTCCAGTGACGTCTCCTGGCTCTAGCCAGTCCGGGCCCTTCCTCGACTCTGCTCCTGGGAGCGTAGTGTGCCCCTGGCTCTGCCCTGAGGTGTCTGCGGCACCCTGTGGCTCCTGGGGCCTGGAGGGGTGGCAGGAGGGGCTGGTTCTCCTCCAGGGGAAGTTGGTTCTTGTTTGGTGGGAAGGCGAAGGGTTGCTGGCGGGGGGAGACCAGTGGTGTCCGGGACAGTCCCCTGCAGAGGGCTGAGGCAGGGGGAGCCGGCGAGGGACAGGCTTGTGGGGCAGTGGCCATTGTGGTGCGAGTGCTCCCACGGTCCCCCGGTAGGACTCGAGGTGTGGGGCGTCCTGAGCCCGTGGGTCCTTCTGTGTTCTGGGCTCTGACACTGTGTTGAGACCTGGGTTGTCACACGGGTCCTGGAATCACATGTGACCAGAACCTGCAGTCACGCATGGTGAGCTGAGCCAGAGGCCTCCCCGCTGGGTCCTCCCTCCCCTGGTGGCTCTCTGTGTCCCCGGAGCCTGACCGTCGCCGGAGAGGCCCGGCCTCCGTTCGGGCACCAGGTCATTTCTGTGGCTGACCCACTCTGTGTCCTCCCCCAGGGAACAGGACCGACTCCCTGGGCCCTGGCTGCACCCTGCGGGCGCCTGCAGAGCGTCCCTTTCTCCTCCTCCAGGTTTACTTCTGTTTCTCAAGGGACGGGCGAGTGGCCCTGCCTGCCCCCCACCTGCCACTCTTTCCCTGGGGCGCGGTCTGCCCTGTTGGTCTGGAGCGTGCCCCTCCTTTCCTCTTTCTACGTTTAGGTCGACGGAGAGATGCAGCATCGAGTTTCGCTGGATCTTTAACATAAACACCGTCGGCCGCCACCTCAGTGGGTTCCGCACCCGCGACTTGACCAATTTAAATATTTAGCTGGCACGGTGGCCACACCTGTGATCCCAGCAACGGGGCCTAAGCAGCTCAGTGAGGTCCTGTCTCTAAGTAAACACAAAACAGGGCTGGGGTGGGGCTCAGTGGTCCAGAGTCCCTGAGTTCAATCCCCAGAACCAAAAAAATTTTAAAAAATTAAAAAAAAGACAGGAAAACGGCACCTGCACTGAACATGACGCCTTTTTGGTGACCACTCTATAAATACTGCAGCAGAACGACTATCACGTGGCCTTTACATTGTGTTAGTTTCTTTTCTTTTTTGGAACCAGGGATTGAACCCAGGTGCACTGAGCCACTGAGCCCCATCCCCAGCCCCTTTGGTATTTTATTTAGAGACAGGGTCTCGCTGAGTTACTTGTGGCCTTGCTAAGTGCTGAGGCTGGCTTTGAACTTGCAATCCTCCTGCCTCAGCCTCCCGAGCTGCTGGGATCACGGGTGTGGCCACTGCACCCGGCTTGTATGTGGAGATGAATTAAAGCCCAGGAGAGGACGGGCCCAGGGTCCCTGCAGATGCTCCACTCCTCCGCCGGTGGGTCCTGAGCATCCAGATTCTGGTGTCCACGGGGGCCTAGACCAACGCCCCGGGACTGCTGTGTCAGGCCTTCCTCACGGTGGCTCAGACTGCACTTGGCTCCCTGCTGATTCTGCGCGGGCCTCTCTGGGGGGCGGAGGCAGGCTGTGGGGCGGAGGCCGCTGGAGCAGCCTTCATTTGTGGGCCTTCGCAGGGCCTGTGCCGGGTGAGGCTGGGCCCGCCTTTGGCCAGGCTCTGTGAGATCTGAAGGTCACGCTGCCCGAAGCTTGCTGGCCCCCAATGAGGACGGTGTCTAGTGGGGTCAGTAGCGCCTGCTGCTCGGGTGGCGCCCTGTTGAATCTCATTTTCTTTTTAGCCTCTAGACTGACTTTGTCCTGAGAAGTGGGAAGGGGAGGCCGTGTCCGGTGGAAAAGCCCACAAACCAGACGCTGGGCCGAGCCGCCCCTCCGGCCTGGGATGGGAACGGTGCATTGTGTGGCCTCGTAGCGCGGTCACAAACTGAGATCACACGGGGCACCAAGCTCACCACGGGGACACCCGAGTGACGAGGCCGGAATGCACTCCTGGGTCAGTCACAAGACACAGCAAAACCCGGCTGTGCCCCTGGAGAGTGAAGGGGCTCTGCCATGGCGTCCTGCCGCGGGGACCGTCCTCTCGCTCTTCTCCCCTGTCCGTGTTGAGGACAGCGGCTCCTCTGGCGGCTCTGGGCCCGAGGCTGTGCACCCTGGCTGGTGCACGTCATCGTCTGGTCTGTGGTCCTGGGAACCTGGGGATGAGCTTGGAGCTCCTGACCTCCCAGGAAGGCCCGGCGTCACAGGCCAAGGCCCTGGGGTGCATGAGGGGCTGGAAGCGGGCCCCACAGCCTCCTCCCGTCACTCCTCCTGGATGTCAGAAAAGACGGCCAGCAGTGTCCTGCCAGCCCTGAGTCTGCCCAGGGTCTCACTCTTATTTAGATTTTATTGGGTCTTATTTTAACTCCGCGGAGCAGCGATCTTTGCGTGAAGCGCAGTGGGTTTATTTTTAGAACGGCTGTTAAGAAGACCTCCGTGGCTGAGGAGTTTGATTATTCTGATAAATTATAACTTCTGTGAGGAGCCTGCCCTCTGAACGCCCATGGAAGTGGAGAGTTCATAGAAAGCCCTTGTCCCCGGCAGAGGCCCGGCCAGCCCCCAGCAGCAGTGCCCTGGGGTTCCTGCCTCTGCGTGGGAACCAGAGGGGGGACCGGAGGGGGGACCGGAGAGGGGACCGGAGGGGGCTCTTCATCCCCGGCAGCTCCGATGCCTGTTCCCTCTGAGGAGGGTCAGAGCGGCTGTTTGGGGAGGGCTGCCCGAGTGTCGCTGGGTCCCCGTCGAGGTGGCTCTCTGCTCTTCAAGGTCGCCTTGTGATGGGGGCAGGTGGGGAGCTGCAGGTTTTCCTCTTTGATCCTGGCTCAGCCGGGGCCCCCTGAAGTCTCTGCCCATGGTCTTTTGTTCTCTGTGAAGCCAGGAAGGGTAGATATGGCACAGAAAGTCCCCGTAGGTGGCAGCGCGTGACACAGTTACAAAGATGCCGGGAGACGGAGCCATCGCTGCTCTGGCCCCCGCGGGCCTGCGGCCACCCCGCCCAGCACCACCTCCGGGCCGAGACCCTCGCACCCATCTCTGCAGGGCCAGGTCGTGGTCCCTGACCGCCTGGTCCCCTCGGGGAGCCGGAAGCCGGGCCTTGCTGCTGCCGCGCTCCCCAGCTAGCCCCGCCGCGGCCGGTTCCTGATAAGGTTGAAAGGAGGAAATAAAAGGAAAGAAAGAAGCCGCCGAAGCCTTTTTTGGGAAGAGCCTGGGTATAAATATATAAATAAAAGGGACCAAGGAGAGGAGCCAAAGAGATCAAAGTCGGACCCTGCGGGGGCCGTGTGTCCATGGGGCTCTCCACCGGCCTCCAGGGGCCGCTCCAGGGCTTGACCCCTTCCTCTTTATGCCCCTGTGACTCTGATAGGCAGGGGGTTGGCGGGAGGGTTGGCGGGGGGGGGGGGGGGGGGGTTGGTGGCGGGGGTTGGCCGGGGGGGTGGTGGTGGCAGAGGGCTTCCTGGCGTCTGTCCAGTCTGGGTGGAGCTTGGGGCTCTGGAGGCAGGCGCCCGCCCTGGCGCAGGCCAAGGGGAGGGCTGGCGGGAAGCAGGAGGCCCGCGCTCCCCTCCTTCCAGCCCGTGACCTCTCCAGGTCCCTCAGGTCCATTCCACCGTGGAAACGGGGGCTCACGCAGGGTGGCAGCTCCCCCAGCCTGGCTTCCATCTTCTGTGCCTGTTATTCTCCAAAATATGATGGCCTACTGTGTGCGAGAGCTGAGCCAGCACTGGCCGGGGAGGGTCCAGGAAAGAGGTGGCTACGGCTCTGGGTGGCAC